>NW_027867919.1:0-252 GCF_054177405.1 Leptonychotes weddellii | reverse complement strand
AGGGAGAACTGAGCCTTCAGCGGGGGGCCTCCCAGAGACGGCACACCTCACACGATTGGCCAACACCGCCTCTTAGGAGTGAGACCTGAGCTACGATGTTGTCAGAGGCTGAAGTCCTGGTGGGACCCAGGTGTTAGAAGGTGTTCTTTGCTCTCTGCGGGTGGCCTGGGGTTTGGTCCAGCTCAGCCCCTGCCTTGCTCTCTGAGCTGGGACAGGCCATGTCCCTGTCTCGACCTCAGTATCTCTGCCCGT
>NW_027867918.1:0-252 GCF_054177405.1 Leptonychotes weddellii | reverse complement strand
GATCTTGGACAAGAAACTGACGCTCAGAGCCGCAGTTTCCAAATCAATACAACGAAAGAACCTTACAGAGTTATTATGAGATTTCAACTGCTGAAGGCACACACACACACACAGCACTCAGCATAAGTCTTGGCACTGAGATCATCCTCCACCAACGTTACCTTCCTATCCTCTTTCTTCCCCACCTCCAGCACACTTCATCTCCATCAAACCCCTAGCATTGAACTTAGCAGTTGTCACTCCTGGAACGTG
>NW_027867917.1:0-252 GCF_054177405.1 Leptonychotes weddellii | reverse complement strand
GTAGGTTAATAGATTAAATTTACTATCAGAGTTAGAAATAGGTTTTCTTCTGACTGGAGACTCCATTCTGGGATTACCTAATGATTTTGCCATTACTCTGGGTTTCTTCTCAATCTCTTGCCATTACTGGGTTTCTTCTCAATCTCTTCGGTATCTTAAAGAGATATTTAATGGGAAACTACACAGTATCTTACATGTACAAGTCTGTTTTCCTACTGACCAAGATATAAAGTGCCAAGGTTTTTTTTTTTT
>NW_027867916.1:0-252 GCF_054177405.1 Leptonychotes weddellii | reverse complement strand
GATACAGAACTTTAAAAAAAAATAAAATTGCATCAAATTAACATGGTTTTGTATTTTTTTTTTTTTACAGCTTTATGGAAATACAGTTCACATAACACAAAATTCACCCATTTAAAGAGAACAATCTATGGTTTTTAGCATACTCACAGAGGTGGGAAGCCATCACCACCATCAACTTTAGAACATTTTAATTACCCCCCAAAGAAACCCTGTTTCCCTTAGCAGTTACTTGCCATTCTTCCCCAACTCCAT
>NW_027867915.1:0-252 GCF_054177405.1 Leptonychotes weddellii | reverse complement strand
TTTTTTTAAAGATTTTATTTATTTATTTATTTGTCAGAGAGAGAGAGCACAAACAGGGGGAGCAGAGGGAGAGGGAGAAGCAGACTCCTCACTGAGCAGGGAGCCTGACGTGGGGCTCAATCCCAGGACCCTGGGATCATGACCCGAGCCGAAGGCAGACAGATGCTTAACCGACTGAGCCCCAGAGCTGTGATTTTTTAATGGCGTGTGTCTGCTTGCCCACATGGGCCTTTGGGGGAATTAGTAAATGAC
>NW_027867914.1:0-252 GCF_054177405.1 Leptonychotes weddellii | reverse complement strand
TTCACACATATATATATGTGTGAGAAATTCAGACCTACATAAGAAAAGAAGTACATCAGAAAAGGAATAAAGTTAAATAAAATATTTCATTTTTTGAATTTCTAGATGATCTAACAGATAAGTGTTCAAAATAATAGTAACAAGAATGTGTTGGTGATTATAGCAAATAGATAAATAAAATGGCAGCAATGTTATAAGGGATGGAATGGAGAAATAGAAAATACTCAGTTATAAGATACCTACAACATTTAT
>NW_027867913.1:0-252 GCF_054177405.1 Leptonychotes weddellii | reverse complement strand
GGGTGGCTCAGTTGGTTAAGCGACTGCCTTCGGCTCAGGTCATGATCCTGGAGTCCCGGGATCGAGTCCCGCATCGGGCTCCCTGCTCAGCAGGGAGTCTGCTTCTCCCTCTCCCGCTCCCCCCTCTTGTGCTCTTTCTCTCTCTCACTCTCTCTCTCAAATAAATAAATAAAATCTTTAAAAAAAAAAAAAAAGAAAATGAAGGTGAAGTAATATGCCCAAGGTCATCGCTAGTATGTGGCCAAGCTGAGG
>NW_027867912.1:0-252 GCF_054177405.1 Leptonychotes weddellii | reverse complement strand
TTCAGTTCCCTTGAGGTTTATACAAACTGTCTCATAGATTAAAAGGTGCTTTTCTATGTTGGCAACTTATTGTCATTTGCCTACACAGTTGTTATCAATTTCCTCCTCCTTTTTTATATTTTTGCTGTCAAATTATCTCTTATCCTGTTGTGGGTTTTTTACCAATTGTAGTAGCTATAATTGTTGTTAATAACTTTACTCATTATGCTATCCTAAAGTGTGGGAAACAACGCCATAACGACCACTAGTGCA
>NW_027867911.1:0-252 GCF_054177405.1 Leptonychotes weddellii | reverse complement strand
CTCCAGCCCCCTCCGGCCCCCTCCACCAGCTGACGGACCCTGCCTCACTGGCTATAGCATGTGCTGCTGAGATGGAAAGCTAACAGTTCTAGTCATTTCAAAACCTGATCGTTGCTGGTGCCATATTATTCTCATTCGTATTGCAACTAAAGAAGTTTTCTGCAAAACGGATTATGTTCCCCATATGCTAGGCTAGCACATGGCTGACCAGAATAAATGCCCCAGAGGCACTGTGTGTTTGCTTTAGCAGCT
>NW_027867910.1:0-252 GCF_054177405.1 Leptonychotes weddellii | reverse complement strand
TTTTGAGGAAGAAAATGAAGAAATTGGAGGAGGTGCAGAAGGCTGACAGGGTAAAAGGAAGAGACTTTTTTCTAAAGAATTGCGATGTATGATGTATGGGTTTGGGGATGACCAGAATCCTTATACTGAGTCAGTAGATATTCTTGAAGACCTTGTCATAGAGTTCATCACTGAAATGACTCACAAGGCAATGTCAATTGGAAGACAAGGTCGGGTACAAGTTGAAGATATCGTCTTCTTGATTCGAAAGGA
>NW_027867909.1:0-1824 GCF_054177405.1 Leptonychotes weddellii | reverse complement strand
TAGTTCTTTTACTTCTCCAGAAAGGGTTTCTCTAATAACTTCCATGCTTTTTTCAAGCCCAGCTAGTATCTTTAAAGTGATGATTCTGAACTCTAGCTCCAACATCGTACTAGTGTCCGTATTGAGTAGGTCCCTGGCAGTCGGTACTACCTCTTGTTCTTTTTGTTGAGGTGATTTTTTCCACCTTGTCATTTTGTCCAGAGGAGAATAGATAAATGAGAGAACAAAATGCTAACAGGGTAACAACGTCCCCAGAAAATATACTCTAAACAAATCAGAAAAGACCTTCCAGAAAGTGGTCGCTTTTCTGTTCAGAGAGTTGTTGCTATTCTTCTCTTCGATCTCCTATTGAGTTTGTAGGTGTTCAGAATGGTTTGATCCCTATCCAGCTGAATTCCTGAGACCAGACGAAATCCAGGTCTCCTACTCCTCCGCCATCTTGCTCCGCCCCCCTGTCATATAATCTTCAAATTTTGTTTACATATAAAAAATTATAAATTGTAGGTCATGGTGAATCCTCCTTTTCCCCTTCCATCCCCATTAATTTGAGACAGCAAGAGCAGAGCATAAACCAGCCCTTCTGAGCTTGAGGAGCAGGAAGGTGGACCCCTGCTTTACTTTGCATTTCCCTTAAGACCTAGAAGGACAGGCATCTTTGCACATTTATTGGCCACTACGGTTCCTGACTAAGGGATTCTAAAGTTCATTGATCCAGCTAATTTTAGGAAGTAATTCTTCTTATTGGAACTCTGGGTCCAGTGACATGGCTGTCGGGCAGAGTTTGGGACTTGAATCTGACCCATGCCTAATAACAAAGCACAGGTAACCACATAGACTGCATTATTCAGGGTGACTTTCATAACTCAAGTAGATTATATAAATTTAGATGTAAATACATTATATTTATACGATAAATATATATTATATTTATATTACAAATATATATTATCTTTATATATTTATATTTAAATATATATATTTTAGACATCACTTGGGTACAATTTATACATTTAGTATTATATAGATGAGAGACAGTTGGCAGGCAAGACAGGCTTCTTGCCATAGAATTGTGTCAGAGGAAGGGATGGAAAGCATTTGAAATAATGATCAGGGGGCACCTGGGTGACTCAGTCATTAAGCGTCCGCCTTCAGCTCAGGTCATGATCCCAGGGTCCTGGGATCAAGCCCCGCATCGGGCTCCCTGCTCCACGGGAAGCCTGCTTCTCCCTCTCCCACTCCCCCTGCTTGTGTTCCCTCTCTCACTGTGTCTCTCTCTGTCAAATAAATAAATAAAATCTTTTAAAAAAAAACAGAAATAGGGGGAGGGGGGAAAGATGGTGGAGGACTAGGGGACCCTATTTCGACTGGTCCCCGGAATTGATCTGGATAACTACCAGACCACTCTGAGCACCCATGAAACCAGCCTGAGATGTAAGAAGATCTGGATCTCTACAAACAGAATATCACAGGTGGTTGGTTTTGAGGTATGAAGCGGAGAGCTGTGATTCTGCGGGCAGGTATCGGAGGATAAACAGCAGCGGGAGGGTGCCTGGATGTGGGGATCCTACACCGCCGGTGAGTGACAGCCTTGCACACTGCGGACGGGCACAGACTCGCAGACCAGTAGTGTCGGGAAAGGGCATTAGGGCAGCCCCCGGGGTGGACCAGAACGGCGGGGTCGCGCATACGCTAACCGCAGCTGCCCGGACAGAAACCTGCACGACGGTTGCACACACGTGAACTGCAGCCTCCGAGATGGAAACCCGGTGCGCTGGGTCCCGCTGGTGAACTGCAACCTCCGGGGTGGAAACCCTGAGTGGCGGA
>NW_027867908.1:0-252 GCF_054177405.1 Leptonychotes weddellii | reverse complement strand
TGTATAGAGGGGCTCTGAAGGATAGATAAGAGTTACACATAAGGAGTCAGCACTGGAGATAGAAAAGCAGGGGGATACATAGAGGGAAACAAAGAGCTCTAAACCTAATACTGGAAGTGACTCAAGACCTTATCCAATCTGATCCCCACATGAAAAAGGTTAAGTGATAAGCCCAAGGTCACAAAGTTATTAATGAAGGACAGAATGGTCTTAAACTCAGACTTCTTCACCAGGACCAGATTTCTCCTCAAG
>NW_027867907.1:0-252 GCF_054177405.1 Leptonychotes weddellii | reverse complement strand
GTAGGTTAATAGATTAAATTTACTATCAGAGTTAGAAATAGGTTTTCTTCTGACTCGAGACTCCATTCTGGGATTACCTAATGATTTTGCCATTACTCTGGGTTTCTTCTCAATCTCTTGCCATTACTGGGTTTCTTCTCAATCTCTTCGGTATCTTAAAGAGATATTTAATGGGAAACTACACAGTATCTTACATGTACAAGTCTGTTTTCCTACTGACCAAGATATAAAGTGCCAAGGTTTTTTTTTTTT
>NW_027867906.1:0-252 GCF_054177405.1 Leptonychotes weddellii | reverse complement strand
TTCTTTCTGAAATCTGTATTTTCCCTTTTAATAAAATTAAATATGGTTCATAGTATTCCAAATGACCTTTATCCTCCCACTCTGCATTTTATTTTTTTTTTTTTTAAAGATTTTATTTATTAATTTGAGAATGAGAGAGAGCACATGAGAGGGGTTAGGGTCAGAGGGAGAAGCAGACTCCCTGCCGAGCAGGGAGCCCAATGCGGGACTCGATCCAGGGACTCCAGGATCATGACCTGAGCCGAAGGCAGT
>NW_027867905.1:0-252 GCF_054177405.1 Leptonychotes weddellii | reverse complement strand
CTATACTATGATTGCTACTAACTCTTTCCATTGTACTGAGTTACGATATAGTCTTTTTTTTACAAATTAAGAGTTCGTATTAACACTTTTCCTTGAAATTTAGCATGACAGTATTTTTAAATTATTTTGTATTTTGTTTTCTCTTACACTGAAAGCCTTCATTCCTCATGACATCACTATATCACTTTGTGTTGTTGCCGACATAACGTTGTTTTCTCAGTCTGATATAAGGTCCGATTCCTGGTTTTGTTG
>NW_027867904.1:0-252 GCF_054177405.1 Leptonychotes weddellii | reverse complement strand
AGCCCCTCTGGCTTTCAAACCCAAATGTTAAGGGGATTCGTCTTCCCCGTGCGATCTTCTCAGTGTGATAGTCTGTTTCCCTTCTCCATGCCTGTGGATTCCTCCCTCCCATGGACAGGCTCATAGTTTGTTTAGCTCCTCACTGTGTTTCCACCCTTCCTACCCTCTTCTGTGTGGTCTTTTCTCTACATTTAGTTGTGGAGTTTGTTCTGCCTTCAGGTTGTTTTCTGCTTTTTTACACTGATTATGGGT
>NW_027867903.1:0-252 GCF_054177405.1 Leptonychotes weddellii | reverse complement strand
TGGAACTACACTTCCCAGAAAGCTGTGCTACAAGCTCCTCTTTGTCGGTGGTCAGAGCATCTGGGAAATGGAGTCCGCTGTCTGCACAGCGCAAAGACTCCCGGGAGTTGTAGTTCGCGCTAGGTCCGCGCAGGCGCACCTTCCCACGGCTATTTTTGAGCTGCTCTTTTGTGGCTGTCGCTGGGCTTTTTTGGGAGGGCGGTTAGCCCCGGGACCTGTCTTTGAGGCCGAGCTCCGCGCCCTCTAGTTCAC
>NW_027867902.1:0-252 GCF_054177405.1 Leptonychotes weddellii | reverse complement strand
ATGTATATTAAAGCAGACTATTAACTGCCTGGCCTTTTTTTTTTTTCTTTTCTTTTCTGTTACCCTACATATACTCTGATACTCCTTTGTATTCTCTGAATTCTATGAATCTACTTTCTTATTAAACATTCTCCCTTAACATCATTCATTCATTCATTCATTCATGGAAGTTTTGTTGTTTTTCTGAGTCAGAGAGACCTTGGTTAAAATCCTAATTCTGATATATATATATATATATATATATATATATAT
>NW_027867901.1:0-252 GCF_054177405.1 Leptonychotes weddellii | reverse complement strand
ATGTTACATTTAACTTTTAGAGGAATTGCCAAACTGTTTTCCACAGGGACTGCGCTATTTTACATTCCCTCCTGATATGCATGGGGGTTCCAATTTCTCTACATCCTTACCAACTCTAGCTACTGCTCATCTTTTTTATTGTAACTATCCTAGTAGATGTGACGTGGTAACTACTTGTCATTTTGATTTGCATTCCCCCAAAAACTAATGGTGTTAAGCATCTTTTTATGTGCTTACTGGAGATTAGTACAT
>NW_027867900.1:0-252 GCF_054177405.1 Leptonychotes weddellii | reverse complement strand
GGGAAGATGAAAACAGTCTTGGAATGGGTGGTAGTGAGGTTCACACGATAATGTCAATGTGCTTAATGCCATTGATTCTACACTTAGTGGTTAAAATGGAAAATTTTATCACAAGAAATCCAAGAGTGCCTCACAAGAATTTTTAAACACAAGCAGAAAATAGTGAAACACAATTTGTGTGCCAATCAAGTGCCAATATAGGGAAGACACCAGGGGTGTTCTGTGCTAAGGGAAAGCCTTCTACAACCAGTG
>NW_027867899.1:0-252 GCF_054177405.1 Leptonychotes weddellii | reverse complement strand
TACCTGTCACAGGATGGGGACGGTGGGCAGGGGACACGGGACCGCAGGCTCCCCCGTGCGCCCACACAGGGCCCCCGGGCACCTCGAACTGCGCTGGCGGCCCGTGAGCCCGCCCCCTCACTGCCCCGCGTCCCCTCCCCGGCCCGGGAACTGCGCTGGCGGCCCGTGAGCCCGCCCCCTCACTGCCCCGCGTCCCCTCCCTGCCCCGCGTCCCCTCCCCGGCCCGGGAACTGCGCTGGCGGCCCGTGAGCC
>NW_027867898.1:0-1824 GCF_054177405.1 Leptonychotes weddellii | reverse complement strand
TCCCACCCCACCCCCACTCCAACAACACTCAGTTTCCTGCGATTAAGAATTCCTCATATCAGTGAGATCATATGATACATGTCTTTCTCTGTTTGACTTATTTCACTCAGCATAATACCCTCCAGTTCCATCCACGTCGTTGCAAATGGCAAGATCTCATTCCTTTTGATGGCTCATGCTACAGCCTCTTAAAATAAATGAAGTCCACAAAATTCTTCCTTGCTTAATTATAAGCTTCTTGAGAACAAGTACTTCACTATGCTAGCTGTGCGTAGTACATTACCATGCACATAAAAGCACAATAGATTTTGGTGATTTGGTGAATTCCCATACTTAAATCATCTTTTCCAGGTACATATATGCAGGAACTTGCTTTTTAACAACCTGAATTTAGTTTCTGTGATTTGGAGTCTTAGTGAATATCAAAGAAGCTTTTGATGGCCCGGAGCTACATTTCAGAATTAAGTTCACCTCAGATTTCACATGGCTGATGTAACTTCTTGACCTTCTGACTTGTACATACACATCCTCCATCTATCACTTCTGCTGACACTGGTCAAGTGCAGAACTCCAGAGGTCTCTTGCCCTCTGAGATATCTGCTGGTCTGCCCCATCGTCCTGCCTATTTTTCTCTCAATCCATTTCTGTCTTCTCCCCATAAATGAAATATTCAGTGTTATCTACACAAAATATTCTCTTCTACAGCATACCCTTGGGTGTGCTGTTTCCTCAATCTGAACTGCTATTTCTCCATTTCTTTGCCTGGAAAATCCCTATTCGTGCTTCAGATCCTGGCTAAAATGTTTCCTTTCCTAGGAAGTGTTTTTGACTATTCTTGACAGTTTCCCAAATTCCTTCTGGGCCTAATAGTATTTTATATTGTTTTATTGATTTGGATCTATTTAAATGTAATTATCAGTTTCTACATCTATGTTACTGTATCCTTGTAGATAGTAAGCATATCTTATTCTTCTCAGTAGCCTCTGGATCTAGCACCCTTGACTTATAGCATTGTTCAATAAATATTGAAGAAAAAAAATGGATTACTCTGCCAGACATGAAGGTTTCCACTGATCCACCTCTGCATCCTCACTTCTCAGGTCCTGGTCAGATGCAGATATTACTGTTCTTATTCTTGTACGTCAGCAGAACCCTTGTCTTCTTGTTTTCTCTGATCACCTCCCAAAAGCCTTTAGTCTGCACTCCCTCAGTACTTATCTCTCACCTTATCCCTCTATCCTACAGCCACATAGAGTCCCATAATGCCTCCAGGTATGTTATTTTATTACATTAATCATCAAAACTCTCATCTTTAGCTTTGCCAAAAAAAAAAAAAGTTATGTAGGCAATTTGTAAGCACAGCAAACATCCAAAGTTCATTTCTTTATACCAGGGAGAATGGTCTGGGATGTACAGTAGTTCTCAGGGAAAGGTTTGTTTAGAGAGCCAAAAACCATAAGATACCTTGGAACAAACCTAACCAAAGAGGTAAAGGATCTATACTCTAGGAACTATAGAACACTCATGAAAGAAATTGAAGAAGACACAAAAAGATGGAAAAGCATTCCATGCTCATGGATCAGAAGAATAAACATTGTTAAAATGTCTATGCTTCCCAGAGCAATCTATACTTTCAAAATACTGATCAAAATACCAATGGCATTTTTCAAAGCGCTGGAACAAACAATCCTAAAATTTGTATGGAATCAGAAAAGACCCTGAATCGCCAAGGAAATGTTGAAAAAGAAAAACAAAGCTGGGGGCATCACATTGCCTGATTTCAAGCTATATTACAAAGCTGTGATCACAAAGACAGCATGGTAC
>NW_027867897.1:0-252 GCF_054177405.1 Leptonychotes weddellii | reverse complement strand
AAACTGGTGTTTCCTTCCTGGCTTTGGGCATGATCCCATTTTTAAATCTGTATGTAATGGGGAAGTAGTTTTATGTGTATTGTTGTCTGTGACTGGATCGATATTGAGCATGGACTATGTTTTCTCTCTTTCTTTCATGATGCATAGAATACAAAACTTATAGCCAGATCGTATTACTAAATTGTATGTGTGTGTGTGTGTGTGTATGGATGTAATTCTACAGCTATCATTTCTTTGTTTTATTTTTAGTTT
>NW_027867896.1:0-252 GCF_054177405.1 Leptonychotes weddellii | reverse complement strand
TATGGCTCACATTGTGACTTATCTAATGTTAAATGTTTTGCATGCACCTAAAGAGCCTGAATATTCTGCTGTTTTGGGGTGAAGTAGTTTATAACTATCTGTTAAGTCAAGTTGATTGATAGTGTTGTTCAAATCTTCTATATCCTTAATGATGCTTCATTTACTTGTTTTATCAATTATTGATAGATAATTGATAGGGGGATATTGAAATCCCCAACTGTCATTGTGGATTTGTGATGTTCATCTTGAAGT
>NW_027867895.1:0-252 GCF_054177405.1 Leptonychotes weddellii | reverse complement strand
TAGCCTGGTGATGGGTATTAAAGAGGGCACGTTCTGCATGGAGCACTGGGTGTTATGCACAAACAATGAATCATGGAACACTTCATCTAAAACTAATGATGTAATGTATGGTGATTAACATAACAGAATAAAATAAAATTAATTTAAAAAAAGAGTCAGATGCTCAACACCAGCGAGCCACCCAGGCACCCCCCCATGGGGCTACTTTTAAGACAGAAGCCCTGTTCTTTCACTGAAATTGTCATACGGTAT
>NW_027867894.1:0-252 GCF_054177405.1 Leptonychotes weddellii | reverse complement strand
GGGATCGAGTCCCGCATCGGGCTCCCTGCTCAGCGGGGAGTCTGCTTCTCCCTCTGATCCTCCCCCTCTCATGCTCTCTGTCTCCCATTCTCTCTCTCAGATAAATAAATAAAAAATCTTTAAAAAAAAAAAAAAAAATAACACTGAATAAGTATTTATATGTCTAGGGTAGCTATATGATCATATGTTATACTTTAGATTTTTTAAATTATATATGTAATAAGTATCATATATTTTATATATATATAAATT
>NW_027867893.1:0-252 GCF_054177405.1 Leptonychotes weddellii | reverse complement strand
GGAACACTTCATCTAGAACTAATGATGTAATGTATGGGGATTAACATAAGAATAAAAAAAAAAAGAAATGAAGGAGAAATAGTAACACCACAGAAATACAAAGAATTACAAGAGAATACTATAAAAGACAACTATGTGCCAACAACTTGAACAACCTAGAAAACACAGATAAATTTCTAGAAGCATGCAATCTTCCAAAACTGAATAAAAACAAAATTTGAACAGATTATTAGTAACAAAGTTGAACTGGTG
>NW_027867892.1:0-252 GCF_054177405.1 Leptonychotes weddellii | reverse complement strand
TAACTGATGCTTTGGGGGAGAGGTCAGGAATAAGAAGAACAAGTTTAGAATTGTCTCAGTGGAGGTGATATGTATAGTTGAGGTGAAAATGGATGAATTTGAGAATAAGGAATTGTAGGTGGGAAAGTGCTTCTCTCATAGCATTTACGCTCAGTGTTACTGAGCGAAAGCAAGGTTAACCAGTGAGAAAGTTGGAAAGTCTAAATAGGTCTGTGGAAGGTGAGAGAAATTATCAAGGAAAAGAGGTCTGTC
>NW_027867891.1:0-252 GCF_054177405.1 Leptonychotes weddellii | reverse complement strand
GCTCTTTGTAGGCCAACATCCAGAACTACAAGTGAAGTGAAGAGGTACTAGCGAGAGAGATTCTCTGCCAGTGTTAATTAGTACCTTATGCTAGATCTAATACAATGAAATGGGGTGTCTGGATGGGCTGAGTTCTAAGTATCTGGAGGAATGCAAACGCAGACAGGATGTACCCTCTTCTGGGAACATTGTAGAGAGCATTCAGGTGGCTTGATCTGAAATTTATGATTCTGTGATCTAGTGGGATGCCTG
>NW_027867890.1:0-252 GCF_054177405.1 Leptonychotes weddellii | reverse complement strand
TCATGACCTCATTTAACCTTGATCACTTCCTTAGAGGTTCTGTCTCCAAATACAGTGGGGGTCAGGGCTTCAATTATGAATTTTGAGGAGACACAAACATGCAGTCTGTAACACTGCCTTTGACTGGATCTACTGAGATGCGTATGGGTATGGGATGCTGGGGAATGTCCTGAGATATAGAAAAGGTGGGGAAGGGGCGTCTGGGTGGCTCAGATGGTTAAGCGTCTGCCTTCGGCTCAGGTCATGATCCTG
>NW_027867889.1:0-252 GCF_054177405.1 Leptonychotes weddellii | reverse complement strand
TATAACATCCAGTGCTCATCACAACATGTAACCTCCTTAATACCCATCACCCTGTTACCCATCCTCCCACCCCCACTCCTTTCTGAAACCCTCAGTTTGTTTCCTGGGGTAGATAGTCTTTCATGGTTCGTCCCCCTCTCTGATTTCTCCCCCTTCAGATTTCCCTCCCTTCCCCTATGGTCCTCTGTGCTATTGCTTATGTTCCATATATGAGTGAAACCACATGGTAATTGTCTTTCTCTGCTTGACTTA
>NW_027867888.1:0-252 GCF_054177405.1 Leptonychotes weddellii | reverse complement strand
TATATACAAGGGTTTATTTCAGGGCTGCCCATTCTAACCCATGGGTCCACACATCTGTCTTGATGCTAAGACTGTGATGTTTTGATTACTATAGTTTTATAGTAAGTTTTAAAGTCAGTAAGTGTGAGATTTCCACCTTTCTTCTTTTTTTTTTTTAAAGATTTTATTTATTTATTTATTTGAGAGAGAGAGAGAGAGAGAAACAGCATGAGAGGGGAGAGGGTCAGAGGGAGAAGCAGGCTCCCCGCCGAG
>NW_027867887.1:0-1824 GCF_054177405.1 Leptonychotes weddellii | reverse complement strand
GAGGTGCAGCCAGGCCTGAGGACCACCGCTGACATTGCAAAGATGAGCTTGTCCGCCAGATGGAGACAAAGCACGTCTCTGTGGAAAAGGCTCCATACAAACAAAACCCATTCTCTGACTTATATCTGTACCAAATTCCAATTTATGTCAGGTACCAAGCAGGGCAAACATGTGGGAAGATAGGTAAAATTATCCATGATACTGTTGCTTGCCAACCACAGATATTCCTGCCACCACTGGGGAAATTTCCAGGAACCAATTTAAAAAATAACATGTCGGGCGCCTGGGTGGCTCAGACGGTTAAGCGTCTGCCTTCGGCTCAGGTCATGATCCCAGGGTCCTGGGATCGAGTCCCGCATCGGGCTCCCTGCTCCTTGGGAGCCTGCTTCTCCCTCTGCTTCTCTCTCTCTCTGTCTCTCATGAATAAATAAATATATAAAATCTTTTAAAAAAATAAAAAATAAAAAATAAATAACATGTGGCTAAAAATATATCTTATTCCCCCCAACTACCTGAGCTAGCATCTGGAAATATTTTCTATCCTGTCCGAGTTCACTTTGATAAAATAGACCATATAAACTGACATCAAGACTGAAAATAAAAAAATATGGGAATATATAGAGGGGACATTTTAGAAATATGATCACTCCAAAAACTATGCAACTAGAAATTGACATCAGTATGAGCAAATTAGCTTAAGATACTCTCACAAGATTTTAGGAAATATACAGGTATAATAATGTAACTTACATTTATTCCTAAGTCTGAAATACTTGATAGGCAGTTTTCAGCTTTCATCTCTCCCATCTCTAAGCTCTATCATAGAAGCTGTAAAAGCTACAGGCTTGGTCTCTGTCCTCTTGTAGCTGCAGATGGCCAATGAGATGTAGGTAAAAACCACCCGGAGGGCTTCCCGTCCAGAATAAAATGGCAAAGACTTAGTACAAGAAATTTCTTTACCCCTTCTTCCCCCTTCCTCCTGCCCCCATTTTCCTGGAGACACAAACTGTCCATGGGATGACAAGTATGAGGACAAAGCCAGTATAAGTAAGGAGGACAGGCAGGAGGAGCCTGGATCCTTCCTTGAAGAACATTATCTGAGCTTCTAAATGCATAGTTTGACATATCACCTGGTTATAGAGTGATTTCAACAGACTGATGTTGGAAAGTCCAGGATGTCCCGTCACCCTGCTTGACAAAGCCTATGGTTTCTTCAGGGTACACACTAGGTCACTAGTGTGTTCCTGAGTTGTGTCATATGTCAGCTCTGAGAGCAGCCCGGGGGTGGGGATGGTGCACTTCTAGAAGGCAAAGGTAATAGACTATGAAGTAGGAGGAAGTAAATCCCTTTATTTTTTTTTTTAATTTTTTTTTTGAGAGAGAGAGAGAGCACATGAACGGGGGTGCTCATGGGAGGGGATGGTTGGGGGAGGGAGAGAGAGAAGGAGAGAGAATCTTAAGCAGGCTCCATGCCCGGCGTGGAGCCTGATGCATGGCTCAATCTCACGAACCTGAGATCATGACCTGAGCCGAAATCAAGAGTGGGACACTTAACCAACTGAGCCACCCAGGTGCTCCCCTAAATTCCTTTAAATGTTGACTTTCATTAGGGTTCGCTCCTGATGCTCTTCTCACTTTCATGCTTTTTTTTTTTTTTTAAAGATTTTATTTATTCATTCATGAGAGACAGAGAGAGAGAGAGAGAAGCAAGCTCCCAAGGAGCAGGGAGCCCGATGCGGGACTCGATCCCAGGACCCTGGGATCATGACCTGAGCCAAAGGCAGACGCTTAACCATCTGAGCCACCCAGGCGCCCCTTTTTTTT
>NW_027867886.1:0-13177 GCF_054177405.1 Leptonychotes weddellii | reverse complement strand
TGCCAGAGTTAGCCTTCCAGACTGTGATAGGCCTGCAGCTGTATGTGATCCTGAGCTGTGTGCCTCATACCCAGGAGGCCTTTGTCTGCTGCCTGGTTCTGATCCTGGGTCTCCTCAAGATGGTCTGTCTCACTTGTCCATTTGAACATTGTGATTTCCTCCAGCTTGGAGAAGATGAAGATCCTTCATTATAGAAGAACCACCACAGGAAGAAGCTTTTCTCTCACTGGCTCTTCCTCATCGTCAAGGTAAATGGAGAGCAAAGGAGTTGATCCTTACTGAGGAGAGTATGGATGTTGGAGGTCCTTGGGTCAGACTTGTGTAGGTTCTGGAAAGATCTTTGGTACAGTCCTTAGGACATAGTGGGTAGAAACAGGAAAGCTACATTTGGGAATAGGCGGTGTTCTGGGGTGGTCTTCCACCTTGTAGTCATGCTGGTTGTGCTGTTCTCCACTTAAAGGTGCTTATCACTTTCAACTTTGTGATATTAGTGCCTCTGTGGGTAGAATAAGGATCAGTAGGAGAAATTTTTGTGATGACATTTGGACTCCTATTGGGGATGGAGAAGCATGGGTGCTTGATCTCCCTGCCATGAACTCAGGAGGGCACACCCACTGACCTGGAATACAGTCCTTCTCGTGTTGATTTCAGTGGCCCAGTGTTAACCATGTGAACGCCTAAAGCTTAGAGAGAAGGTGATGGTACTTCTTTATAGAAGGGTACACAGGAACAGTCTATGTATATATATATACATATTGTATATATGTATATATATATTTTTGTATATATATATATATTTAAGATTATATTTACTTATTTGAGAGAGAGAATGAGAGAGAGAGCATGAGAGGGAGGAGGGTCAGAGGGAGAAGCAGACTCCCCGCCGAGCAGGGAGCCCGATGCGGGACCCGATCCCGGGACTCCAGGACCATGACCCGAGCCGAAGGCAGTCGCCCAACCAACCGAGCCACCCAGGCACCCTCATTTTCTCTGTGTATTGATCACTATCCTGGAAAGCAATGAGTCTGGGAGATGTTCCCAACTGAGGGAATGATTCCAGTTGGGTGCAATGGATTGGAATTTTCTTGTTTTATGGCAAACCACAGACTCCTAATGATGTGGTAGGTGGAAAGATGAAGGCTGCGTTTATTGGAGTGACAAGGACTTCCACTTTGCAGCCTTGCTTGTGCTGCGTCCTTCCCAGAAAGTGGCAGCTCACATGGCCTATATGTGTCCTAACTCTCTGTTAGAGTGATGTCCAGTAAGAACAATGAGTGTGATGGCCTTGGAACATGATGGGGATGGAGCTGAAGAGGTCCCTGACCTTCATGCCGTGACAGTGTAACGAATGTACTCTGCAGCCAGCTGGTCTCGGTCACTGTCACGGTGATTCCAGGGATCCATTGACAACAGTGTGGACACCTGAGGTCAGAGAAAATGAAGCTACTTGGTAAGTGTCAAAGTGAACATGGATGAAGCTTGTTCTCTTTGGGTTCTCACAATCATCTAGTAAACATTTAGCAGGTGTGGTGATAGAGGGAGAGATGTTCGTTGAAGGGTATTGGGTTGGCATTTTCTATGGTTATGAGAAGTCTTGGTTAGAGTTATTATTATGTTTTGAGTACAGACAGGGAAAGTATATTTGAGAACGTAAAAGGGAATGTTTAGGTTTTTTACTTTGTGGTTTGTTTTGTGCAGTTTCTTACCTAGGGGATTGCTGATCACTGTCTGTGTGCTTTCAGTGTGTGATGGGTAGAATAATGCTGACCAAAAACAACTTTCAAATCGTGTTATCCTTTAGATCAAAATGGGGACATAGATGAATTTGTACTTTGGGCTACCAGGGTTGAATCTTGGAAGATTGTGTCAGCAAAGTGGGTCCGATTTCAGGCATCCACAAGATAACATCAGTGGCCATTCCAAATCATGTGAACAACTTCTGAAGAGAAGATGGTATTTTGTAATGGAAGAGTATACAAGACCAAGCTTCCTATCTTTGGGACCCCATCATCATCCAGGTAAGTGTAGAGAAGGTGAGGGTATTTTCATTGAGGAAAGATGCAAGTTTGGATGCAGTTTGTAAGCATTGTTTAGGTTTATTCAGAAATCTTGGCTCTAATCATCATGATGTGTTGTGCATGGAGGTGAAAGCTACATTTGTGTGAGTGGGACTTGGACATGCATACATCTTACAGTCCTGCAGTGTGTAGTGCCCTGAGAAATGTGTCTGTTGCTTACAGTATGTGAAATAAATGCCTGAGTGGGTAACGATCAACAAGAAAGATGTTTTTGGTGGCCTTGGGCCAGTGTTGGTTGTGGAAGGACTTGTGTTTTTGAGCTTTCTGATTTCAATTCAGAAGGGCCCTGGAACCCATCTTGATCTCAGAATGCCTGTAGTTCATTTTAGTGATCTATTTCTAACAACGGATGACCTATATATTCTAAAAAATGTTGAGTTCATGGAAGGAAGTTTATGTCTGTGATACCTCACCATGAACCAGGTGTTCATAGAGCAGGTGAGAACCTCCTACTCTGGGTGTTCATAAATTGGAAGGCAGTGTATTGGCTTTGTCTTATGTAATGGAAAATCTTAGTACAGTTATGATGTGGTGGGTAGGGAGATGAGAGCTAGGTTTTGGGAGCCAACTGGACAGGTACTTTACGTTGAAGCCATGTTTTGTGTAGTACATTTCCAGAAAGTTGCCAATCACATGCCAAATGCATGTGCAATTGTTGCTTCTGTGTATGGAGTAGTGCTCAAGAAGAACATTTATGGTGGCATTTGTATCACTGAATGGAGCTGGCTTACAGGTCATCTGGAGCTGACTTTGAAGTGAAGAGCACTCTGGGAGCACTCTGCTTTCTAGACTTAACTGAAAATGAATTTGGTGCTTCATTACTAAGTTATGTATACACATGCAGAGCAGAGAAGAAGGTACTTTGTACCAGAAGAAGTGAATACAGAATGAACTTATTCTCACTGGGTCCTCATAATCCTACAGGTAGAGGTAGGCTGGTGAGCTTGGCAGGCACTGGTTGGGCATCGTGTATGGTTATGAGTCCAGTTTGTTCCTGAATTCATTATGTGTTGGGCAGAAAGATGAAAGCTACATTTTAGAGAGTGAGCAGGACTAGTTAGTTCCATCGTGTACAGTACCCTGGTCAGAAAGGTGCCGATCATGTAGACTACATATCATTGGTATTTCTCAGGGTACAGGAACTCACAAGTAGATAACCAGTTTTGGTAGACTGCACACTGGTGGTGGGCACGGAGGTTCTTAGGTCCTTGTGTTTTTGTCTGAAATGTAGGAGCTCCTGGTAGCCAGCTAGATCTCAGATACCCTAAAGATGATTTCATTAATCTGTTCTCACAGTGTGACACACTTGAGAGACGATGAAGATACTTTCTACAAGAAAGAGAATAGATGACTAAGCTTGTTTTCTCTGGGTCCTGATGATTATTCAGGTGAAAATAAACAAGGTGAGATCCTCACTGAGGGAATGGTGCAGTTTAGAAGTTGGCTTGTTCTAGGACTGAGCAACCACTTTGGGTATTGGTATTGTGACATGGTGGGTGGAGAGATGAAAGTTCTTTCCCGAGTTCGAGTGGGACCTGAGAGGTCGTCAACGTCCAGGCCACTGTGTGTGTATTGTCTGCATTTCATACCTCCCTCATTTGTCTGGTCTTTACAAAACCATTTTTTCTGGTCACCTTCAAAAAGTGATTTTAGATTTTTTTTTTGTCCTCGCTTTCTGAATTGGAATCCAAATGTTCATGCAAGTGATCTGTAGCTCAGTCAGTCTCTGGGTGATTCCAGTGGTCCATTCCTAGCAGTGTGAATACCTACAGATTAGAGAACATGAAGGTCTTTCATAATACAAGAGAGTAGAGAATGAAGCTGTGTGTCTGTGTCCTCTGAATCATCCAGTATGATGTAGAGTAAGTGAGGGATTGCCAGAGGTGGGAAGTTTGCTGGTACTTGTTTAGATTTTTCTAGGGTCATGGAAAGTCTCTGGTACAGTCATCATGGTATAGTGGGTAGATGTGAAAGCTACATGTGTTAGTGTGAGTGGTCTTGGTCAGATCCTTTGTTAGTGATGGTTTGTGCAATATGCTACCAAGGAGAACACCAATGACTTAGTCTAGTTGTACTTACCGCTTCTGTGGGGAGCAGAAGGCTCAACAAGCATGTTTGTCGTCGCCTTGAGAGGAGTGATCATGATCCAGATGCACGTGAGGTTCCTGCCTAGAACCACAGAGCCCCATCAGCCACCCATGTCTGATCTCAGGAATACTTAAGGTTTCGGGGATTAGTTCATAGAATCTGAACAGTGGAACATTAGAGAAGATGAAGATACTTTCTACTGTAAAAAGGGAACTCAGAAACCAGCTTGTTCTCTCTGGGTCCTCATAATTGTACATTTACTGTGGAGTGTGTGAGAAGATACCCAGTGGGAGAGGTTTGCAGTTTGGAGAACAGTGTGCCAGCTCCCTCTAGGATTCTGGAAAAGTCTTTGTACAGTTGTCTTGATGTGGTGAGAGTGATATGTAAGCTGTGATTCAGATTTCATGTGGGAAGGCAAGGTAATCCCTAAGTGAAAGTGTGTACAGTGCCCTTCCCAGCATCGTGCTGATCACTTACAATATATGTTAGTGGCTTCTATCTGGATAGAGTTGAAAAAAGGAAAAAATATCTAAGTGGTTGCCCTCAAACCTAGTGATGGAGAAGGAGCGACACATGTCCTAGACATGTCTGCCTGGAACTCAGGAGATCCCCGGCAGCCCCCTGGGTCACAGGCGTCTGCACGAGGTTTGCAGTGGCCCGTTTCTGACAAAGTGAACACCACAGGTTATACAAGAGAATAGTTTTTATTAGAAGAATCAAAAATTGTGGAAAAACCTTCCTCTATGGGTCCTGTTACTCATTCCAGGAAACCTAGGGAAGGTGAGGGGATCCTCCCTGAGGGAAGGATGCACATAGGAGGCAGTCGGTCCACATTACCCAGGGTTAGGAAAAATAGCGGGTGCACTCATCACGATGATGTGCGGAGAAAGAGGAAAGCTGCCTTTGAGATGGTGAGGGCCACTGGAGTAGTCCTCTACCTTGCATCCATGGTCTGTGCAGTAGCCTGTCTTGCAAGTTGCCGGACATGGAGTCTCTGTAATGGAGGTCTTTCTGGGTTTTGTGGTGTCCTTCAGTGTGCTGATGTGGACAGAGAGGCGTGCAGTACAGAGCTGCCCGCCTTGACTTCATCAAGAACCTGGCCAGCCACGTGTGTCAAGAGGCATCCTCACAATTATTTCAGAGGTCAGTTCCTTACCATGTGAACACGGGCAGATTTGAGAAGATGAGGATACTTCCTGATAGGAGGAAACACTGGAAATCCACCCCCCAAAACCTCATCTGTCTGGGCCTGCATTACCGGCTAGGAAAATATAGAGAAGGTAATGGATTCCTTACTGGATAACGATGCTCGTTCCTGGACATTAGGTTGGCAGTGTCCAGCATGAAGCAGAAACCATGGGTAAAGTTACCGCGACGTGGTGGAGTTGGGATGGGAGCTCCATGTGTAGTCAAATGGGGCACCAGGCCGCATTGGTGTTGAGCCATGGTGTGTGCAGTGCCCTGCCCAGGGAGGGGCTGCTTATGCAGACCAAACATAACGGCTCCTGTCTGGGTTGAGTAATGCTCAACAAAAGCAACATCTGTGATGGCCTTCAGATGGGTTGATCGGGGTGGGGATGGATGTATATTCGAGCTGCCTGTCTTTTTTTTTTTTAAAGATTTTATTTATTTTTTGACAGAGACACAGCAAGAGAGGGAACACAAGCAGGGGGAGTGGGAGAGGGAGAAGCAGGCTTCCTGCAGAGCAGGGAGACGGATGCAGGGCTTGATCCCAGGACTCCGGGATCGTGTCCTGAGCTGAAGGCAGACGCTTAACGATTGAGCCACCCAGGCGCCCCTAGAGCTGCCTGTCTTGAACCATGGGAGGTGCTGGTAAATACCTGGGTCAGATCTTAGTTTTCCTCAAAAAGCTTTCAATATTTCCTTCCTAACAATGTAAATAGGTACAAGTTACAGATGATAAAGAAACTTCCTAATAGAAGAAGAAAACACAGAAGCAAGCTTGTTCTCTCTGGAGCCTCATTATCTTCCAGGTAAGTAGGGAGGGCTTGAGGGGATCCTCACTGCAGGAGAGATCCAAGCTGGAGGTCAGAGCATCTGCTTTATCTAGGTTGATGGATAAATTTGGGGAAATACTCATCATGATGTGGTTCAGGATAATGAGAGTTAGATTAGAGCCCAGATGGGACCGGGCAGGAGGATCTACTTTGAACCCTGCTGTGAGCAGTGCCCTTCCCAGAAAGGTAGTGATTATACATATAGACTAAGTGTAGCAGCTTGTTCCCTGCTAGAACAGTGTTCACCAAGAACAGTGTTTCTGGTGGCTTTCTGTCCTGTCATGGAGATGGGGGTTCATGTGTCTTTTTAGCTGTCTACTTTAAACACATGAGAGGGTCCTAGCAGCCACCTGGGTGTGAGGCATCCACAGGAGATAACTTCAGTGCTTAATTCCAAAAAAAGGTGAATACCTAAAGAAAAGTAATATAAAATGAGGATAATTTTTTAAGGATTTTATTCATTTATTTATTTGAGAGAGGGAGTACGAGCAGGGGGAGCCTGACGTGGAGCTCGATCCCAGGACCCTGAGATCATGACCTGAACTGAAGACAGATGCTGAACCGACTGAGTCACCCAGGTGCCCCAAAGAGGATAATTTTTTATAGAAGAAAATGACTTGGGGAAAATAATGTTCTCTCTGGGATACCATAGTCAGCCAGGTAAATGTAGATCATGTGAGAAATCACCATAGCATAGAGTGGTGGATGCAATTTTGGAAGGTAGTCAGTCTGTATTGTCAAAGATTATGGAAAAATCTTGGGTACAGTCCTCATCATATGTTGGGGACAAAGATGACATCTGAATTAGGTATGTGATTGCATACTGCTGTAGTCTTCTACCTTGAAACCATCCATACTGTGTGCACTGCCCTGCCGAGAATGGTGCCAATCACTTAGCCTGTGTGTAACCAGTGGCTTTTTGTGTGTTTAGGGATGGTTCTCAAGAACATTTGCGATTTATTCCCGGGTAGCAATGTTTGTGGAAGTGCATGTATATTTAGCTGCCACCCTTGAATGCACATGAGCCGTGCCCAGCTCCCTGTACCATAGGCATCCTCATAATGATTTCAGGGGCCTACCTACGCCTTAACACCGTGAACGCTGACATACTCAAGGATGAATATACTTCCTAAAAGAAGAAGAGAATACAGAAACAGGTTTGATCTCATGGCTCCTCACAATCCTCCAGGTAATGCTAGAGAAGGAAAGGGATTCCTTACTGAAGAACTCTTTAAGTTGCATGGCAGTAGGTTGCTATCGGGCAGGATTAGGGAAAAATCATGGGATACAGTGATCATGATGTGGTGGCCAGATATGGAGGCTACATATGCAAGTGAATGTGGCACTGGGATGGATGTGTCTTGACCCACAATGTATGCAGTTCCCTGTCCAGGAAGGGGCTAATTTCATATACTAAGAGTGATTAGTCCCTGCCTGGGCAAAGTAATGCTCACTAAAAACTCTATTTTTGGTTGCATTTAGATGAGTGATGGGATAGGGAGCTTATTTTGTTTCTGAGCTGTGTGTCTTGAATACAGAACTTCCTGGCAATTCTCTTGGTCTTATCTCAGGGATTGTCAAGATGAGTTTAGTGGTCCATTCCTAATCTGAAGAAAGCCTACTGACCAGAGAAAATGACAATACCTCCTACTAGTGGAGACTAACACATGGAAAGGTTTTCCTTTCTGGGTTCTGACCATCACAGCGCAGGTAGAGGGGAAGAGTGGATCACCTGGGAGAGCTAAGAATGTTGGTGGGTCGTGGCTGTGCATTTCCGAGGGTTATGGATAAATCTTGGAGACAGGCGATATGATAAGGTGAGGGGAGAGATGAAAACTTGTTTTGAGAGTCCATGGATCAGGCAGTTCCTTAAAGTTGAGCCATCCTGTGTGCCGTGCCCAACTACAAAGGGGCCTCATACCAAGGGTAATGGGGGTAATGGGTGCCTTTGGTCCAATATTGTTTTATCAGTGCAGTGTTAGGTTTATGGGTGCTAGAGATAGAGGTGTGTTTGTCCTTGAGCTGCATGCCCTAAACCCCAGAAGGTGCTAGCAAGACCTTTCTCTGGTCTCAGGTATCATTTTGATGATTTCAGTGTTCAGTTCCTTGCTATATGAATACCTAATGTTTAGAGAAGATGAGGCTACTTTGTTATTGTTATAGGGGATATATAGGAACTCTCTTGTTCTCTGTGGGACCTTGTCATCCAGGTAAACAATGAGCATGTAAGGATATCCTCAATGAGTGGATGAGATGCCAGTCGGTGAACACGGGATCAGCGTTATCTAGGATTTCTGAAAATTCTTGGGCAGAGTCATCCTCATGATTGGTTTGTCGGTACACGAAAGCTACACGTGAGCATGCATGCGGGCACTGGTCAGGATTGACCTTGAGGCCAGCTTTGTGCAGCGCCCTGCCTGGAACAGTGCTGGTCACAGAGAGTAGGATAATAGGGCTTCTGGTGGTGGTGTGATAACTCGATACGGACATTTGTGTAAGCCTTTAGATCAGTGATGGGGATGGAGGTGCAGATATTCTTGAGCTGCATGTCTTGAACCCAGGAGGTCACTCACTGGTCACCTGCTAGTTCCCATCTCAGGTTCCATCAAGATGATTCCAGTGTTCCATTTTGAATAATGTGAACACCCACTCTTTGGAGAAGTGGAAGATAGTCCATAATAGAAGAAGACAACATTGGAACAAGCTTGTTCTCTGTTGGTCCTCCTAATCCTGTAGGTTCACACAGAGTGTTTGAGGGGATCCTCAATGAGGGATATGTGCAAGTTGTAGGGCATGTGGCCAACATTTTCTAGGTTTATGGAAATGTTTTGGGAGCAGTCACCATGATGTCCACAGAGATAAAAAGTATATTCTTGAGTAGAAAGGATACTGGGCAGGTTTTCTCCCTAGAATCATGCTCTGTGTAAATTCCTGCCCAGAACGGTGCTGATCATTAGATACTTGTTAGTAGCATATCTCTAAGTATACTAATATTCAGGAAGAATTGTTGCATTCTCCTTTAAACTGGTGATATGAATAGAGATGTGTATGCCTTTAGTTGTATTCATTAACTCAGGACATGTCTGGCTGCCACCTTGGTTGCTTTTAGTTATCCTTAAGATGATTTCTTTGGTACATTCCTAACAGTGTGACTATGAGGAGATTAGAAAAGATAAAGAGACTTCCTTGAGAAAAGCTGAAACCTGGAAGACCTTTTTCTTGTCTGGTGCCCCACAGACCTCCTCATACACATTGAGCAGTTGAGGTTTTCACATGTCAGTAATTCTTGAAGTTGTGGACTAGTGAGTGGTCTTTGTCTAGGTTTATGGGGCAGTCTTGGGTAGAGTACAATGATGTGGTGGGAGCATAAACTTAATATTAGGATTAAACAAGGGCCTGAAGCAGTTCCCTATCATGAGCTATGTGTTATGCAGTGCATTACCCAAAAAGGTACTCACCACATGCACTAAGCGGAATGTGTGACTTTATGGGTGGAGTATCAGTCTGTGTATACAGCATGTCTTATAGTCTCGAGGCTGGTGATAGGATGGAGATGTGGATGCCTTTGAACTGTCTTACAGCACAGAAGTTGTTGGCATGACGGGTGTTTGATTACAAGTTTCCTCAGCATGATTTTATTGGTCCATCCTAAGAATGTGAGCATCTACAAATTAGAGTAGGTGAAGATACTTCCTAATAGAGAAAGAGAATACAGAAACGTGGTTTTTTCCCTTTGGTCCTCCCAATCATCCAGGTAAAGGTAGATCAATTGATTGAATCCCCAGTTAGATTTATGATTTCAAAGGCGTTAATGGTATTGTCCTAAAGATAAGGGCAAACCTTTGGTGATTCCATCGTGGTTTAATGGGGAGAGCAATGCAACATATATTGACAGGGCGGGGATCTCTGGGCATGTTTTCTACCACGAGGCCACACTGTATACAGTGTCCTGTATAGAAAGGTGCCATTTACTTAGAGTAAATGTCATTGGTGCTCATCCAGGGAAACTAACGCCCAACAAGTACAATGTTTGTGGTGGCCTTCAGATAGGTAATGGGGATAGAAAGATTTGTATCATTGGGCTGTGTGCCTTGAACTCAGGAGCGCACTGGGAAGCTCTTCAATCCTGGGTATCTCAGAATGATTTAGACATCCATTCATAACAAGAAAACCAACTAAAGGTTAGGGAATATCAATACATTACTAATAGAAAGAAGGGAGGACAGGAACTATTATGTTCTTTCTGGCTCCTGATGACTATCTGGCTTAACAAAAAGAGGTTAGGGGATTGACAATGAGTGAGGTTGTTATGTTAGATGGAAGAGGTTCTGCCATATTTAATGTTACAGAAAAATATTGAGCACAGTCACCATGATGTGAGAGGACAGTGATGAAAGATGATACATTTAAGAAGGTCAAGGGCAAATGATCTGGTCCTCAAGCTTGAGGTATAATGTATGCAGAGCCCTACCTAGAAAGATGCTGATCACTTAGCCTGTATGTAGTCAGTGTCTCTCCAGGTAGAGTTATGCTCTAGAAGAACGACGTTTGTGGTGGCCCTGGGACTGGTGATGAGGATGGAGCTGCAGAGGGGCTAGTGCTGTTGTCTGACAGTTACTCAGGAGGTCTGTGGCAGGCCCCTTGCATCTGTTCTCAGGCACCTTGCACATGATGTCACTGGTCCGTGCCTTATGATGTAAACACAAACAGGTTACAGAAGATGAAGTTTCTTTGTAAGATAAGAGGAGGACATAGAAATAAGCTTATTGTTTTCTGGGTCCTTGTGTACATCCGGGTAAACAGAGTATTTGAGAAGAGTCTCAGTAAAGAAAAATAGAAGTTAGATTGGAATATGTTTGCATAACGTAGGATTCTAGAAAAACCTTCTGTATAGCCTCATAACATGGTGGGGAGAGAGAAAAGCTGCAATGGAGAATGCAAGGGGGGCTGGGCAGGTCGTGTACATGGAGCTCTGCTCTGTGCAGTGCCCTGCTCAGAGAGGTGCTCATTGCATAAACAAAATGTAATGAGCACCTGTCTGGGTAGAGTAATGCTCAAGATGAACAACATTTAGTGGCTTTCCTGTGGGCGATCTGTTTCGAGATGGAAGTGACAATCACCTGCCTAGAACCTTAGATGAGCCTCTTCAGACGCCTGATTCTGCTAACAGTGTGTGCACCTTCATTTTCGTGAAGGGAAAGCGATTTTACAATTAAAGAAGAGAACACCGGAAACAGCTCACTGTGGGTCCTCATAATGATCCAGATAAACACAGAGCTCATAGAGGGAAGCATGTGTGTTGGAGGGCATTGGGTTGGTATTTTCTAGGGTTTTGAAACATCTTGAGCAGAAGAATTACAACGTTTTGAGGAGAGAGAGAGATGAAAGATCTATTTAAGAATGAGAAAGGGACTAGGTAAGTCCTGTTGTGTTTTCTAGTGTGTACTGACTTATCCAGTAAGGAGCTAATCACTTAGACTCTGTTGTAATGTTTGTTTCTGTGAATACTCAACAAGAAAACATTTTGTGGTGACCTGAGACCAGTTATGGGGATGGGGATGAATGTAAACTTAAGCTGCCTGGCTTGAATATTGGAAGGCTCTGTCAGCCACCTAGGTCTGATCTCTGGCATCCACAAGATGACATCAGTGATGCATTTCCAATGAGGTGAACACCTTTGGAAGACAAGATGAAGACTATAGTTCTTCCTCATCATAGAAGTAAATATGGAGAAGGTGAAGGTGTTTTGAGAGTGGGATGCAAGTTGGAATGTAGTGCTTTAGCATTGTGTATAATAGTGGAAAAATCTTTGGTGCAGTTATCCTTATGTGGGGGGAGAGTGAGGGAAAGTACATTTGAGTATGTGAGTGGAAGTTGGCCAATATTCTATCTTGAAGCCATGGTGTGTATGCAGTTCCCTGCCCAGAAAGTTGCTGATCACTTATTATATATGTAATAAATGTCTCTTTGTATAGAGTAATGTTAAAGTAGAATAATGTTTGTCGTGGTCTTTGGACTACGGGGGATGGAAATTGATATGTGTTTGAGCTGCTGGCTTTGAACTCAGAAGGGCTCTGGAAACCACTTTAATCTTAGGCCTCTTCAGGTTCAATGTTTACATCTATAGATTATGTGATACGACTATATTTTCTAATAGAAGAGTTTACAGAAACACTTTTTTCTCTCTTTGGTGATTATGATCCATCCAGGTAGAGGTAGAGCAGGTGAGGTATTTTGTACTACAGAGGTTTGCAAATTGTAAGGTAGGGGATCGTCTCATCTAGGGCTGTGGAAAATCGTTAGTACTGTCATGATGTGGTAGATAGAGTTGAAACTATATTTCCTCATAGTTCGAGGGGAAATGGGTAGTTTTTTCAGTTTGAAGGCACGCTGTGTACAGTACAGTGTCAGAAAAGTGGTGATCACATAGACTACGTGTCCTTGTTATTTCTGTCATAACAATACTCAATAATGTTTCTTGTGGTATTTGTACCATTGAAGGGGGGCTGAAGTTGTCATTGCTTTTGAATTGCATACCTTTAACTTGGAGGATCCTGGATCCTGGTAGCAACGTGTATTTCAGCATCATTCAAATGATTTTGGTGGTCCGTTAGTAACAGTGTGTCCAACTACAGAATGGAAAAGATAGAGGCACTTCATATTAGAAGAAGAGAACACAAACATTGTTTTTCTTCTTTGGGTCCTTAAAGACATGCGGGTATAGAAGCATACAGTAGGTGAAAATCTTCACATTGATGTAGCTTTGCAAGGAGGGGAGCAGGGATTGATGATTGTCTAGGTTGACCAAATCATCTTTGTTTCATTCTTCATTCTGTGGCGGGGAGAAAGGTAAAAGCTATATTTCATAAGTCAAACAGAGAAAGACATGTATCATATGATCTCACTGATATGAGGAATTCTTAATTGCAGGAAACAAACTGAGGGTTGCTGGAGTGGGGGGTGGGGTGGGAGGGATGGGGTGACTGGGTGATA
>NW_027867885.1:0-252 GCF_054177405.1 Leptonychotes weddellii | reverse complement strand
TCAGTGATCCTTTTCAGGATCTCATTTTATCAAGAGAGCAAATCACATGCCACGGGGGAAAAAAAAAAAAAAGTGAGTAAAAGGAGCAATGCACTGGAGAATAGGAAATAAAAACGTCACTCCAGTTGAATACAGGAACCAATGGCCTCAGATGAGTGAAAAAATTCTATCAATTGTGTTCGCTTGATCAATCTTAAGTGCAGCTAGATGATTTGGCTCTGTCATGGGAGCAAGTAGTTACAATAGGCATGT
>NW_027867884.1:0-252 GCF_054177405.1 Leptonychotes weddellii | reverse complement strand
TTTTAAAAGTCTTCCAGATGAAGGATTCCCATGGGTGTGGATGCATTTGTGCTGTGGATGTCAGAGGGGAACAGAGGCCAGAGAACGGCTCCCTGGAAAGTTGCCATTTGAGCAAAGATTTGCGAGAGGCGATGGTGTGAAGTCTGGATACTTGGGGGAAGAGCTCCCCAGCAGAGAGAGCATCAGGTGGAAGCACAGACACCAGCATGACCTGTTTTAGGACCATGGAGGATTCCAGAATGCAGGGAGGGA
>NW_027867883.1:0-252 GCF_054177405.1 Leptonychotes weddellii | reverse complement strand
TTTAATACTATTAGTTTAGATTCTGGATTATGTTATAAAATCAATAAGACTTTGTTAACTAAAATGATAAAATAGAGATGCATGCATGAAAATTGTCAATGTAAAACTGTTAATATCTGCTTTTAACACAAAGTGAAATGTAAATTCTTTATCCTGAAGATACATCATCAAATATAATTTGCATAGAGATTCAATGCTTTGCACACCACTTTGGCTGACTATTCTATTCCAGGACTGAAAGTATTAATTTTA
>NW_027867882.1:0-252 GCF_054177405.1 Leptonychotes weddellii | reverse complement strand
TCATGTGCTCTCTCTCTCTCTCATTCTGTCTCAAATAAATAAATAAAATCTTAAAAAAAAAAAAATATGTAAGCAGGTATAACATAGGAAACCGAGCATGAGATCCCAGTGCCAATTTAAAGTCACTGTTACTTTTCATTTCCTCAGTATGTATGAAATGTGTGTGTGTGTGTATGTGCGTTGGTGTGTGTGTGTGTGTGTATATAAACAAATGCTTTTTGCCTCTGAGAATTGGAAACGCTGCAAAACTTA
>NW_027867881.1:0-252 GCF_054177405.1 Leptonychotes weddellii | reverse complement strand
GTAATACATTTGATGATTGTAAGAAGGGAGAAGCTGTCTGGGCATAGGAAGCCGTTATTAGAGCAGGGTTGTGGCCAAAGAGGAAGGATGATGACATAAATCTTTGCATAAACCACACCTAAATGAAATCATGACACATTGTTAAATACTTTTCCTTCCAGGTAACAAGGCAAAAGAGGGAAGGCAGCGTCATTTGTCTCTGGCAGATGAAACCGTCAAGAAGGCATACCCAAACCTGTGGTGGCAGGGGTG
>NW_027867880.1:0-252 GCF_054177405.1 Leptonychotes weddellii | reverse complement strand
TAGCATAGCAATGGTTTAATGTTAGCTTTAAAAACTTAATGGCAATTTTTAAATCTATTTGAAAGTAATCCTAAATTCACTCAGATGGAGCTGTCAACTAGTGAGCAGATTTGTGTCAACAAGAAATTCATAAATAATTATTCATAAAACAAAATGGGAGCCATACAGAGAAACATTTTAAAACACATCCTGAGTGCTTCTTTTGCAACTGTGGTTATCACAATAAATAAATTAAGCATGTAATAAAATGCT
>NW_027867879.1:0-252 GCF_054177405.1 Leptonychotes weddellii | reverse complement strand
GAGCAAAAGGGGAAAAAAACTGGTTTTCTCCCCCATGGTCTCAAAAAACTTTCACGTACTTTGAGCCTCCCAACAGGCTTTTGCAGTAGGACAAGCACAGATGACCGTGCCTCTTTACTCTTTACATCTGTAAGATGAGGTGTAGACAGGAAGGGATACTATATACACAGGATCACACAGCAATCCCCGCCCCCCCCCCCCGGAGTGACAGCAGGGCTTGAAGCTTGAGAAATTTGAGGTCTGGTGCTCCCT
>NW_027867878.1:0-252 GCF_054177405.1 Leptonychotes weddellii | reverse complement strand
TCACATATGGAGAGGAAAAAGATCATATCTCAGATGAGACTATGGGCTCCCTTGCTCAGGAAAGTTTTTACAAGGAGATATCACAGTGCAAGGTCAAAGGCAGGGTCAAGAGAATGATTCTGAGAGTCTCTTACCCTTGCACCATCGTGAGGATGGTGGTTCAGGAGATGAAGATGAATCTTCACTAACTATTTTTCCCGCAACACTGAACCAAAGAAAGTCCACAAAAATACAGGAAAAAACCCCACCCAC
>NW_027867877.1:0-252 GCF_054177405.1 Leptonychotes weddellii | reverse complement strand
TCTCATTTGCCAAGTGTGCTTTTCTGAGGGTCACTGGGAAGAGCCGAGTCATTCATTGGAGCCCCCTGCACTCAGAGCTTCTGAGAAGAGCCCTTGGGGACAACACACCCAGCAGCTTGGTCCTTCTTCCTATTCTTGCCTTTTTTTCATCAGAGTGAAAGCCCTTTCTCACTCAGGGTTTGAAATTGCCATCATTTCAAATTTCCTATAAGCACTTCTTGCATGGGAATGTTTACTGTATGCAGTAACTGT
>NW_027867876.1:0-252 GCF_054177405.1 Leptonychotes weddellii | reverse complement strand
TTGAGTTTGTAGGTGTTCAGAATGGTTTGATCCCTATCCAGCTGAATTCCTGAGAGGAGACGAAATCCAGGTCTCCTACTCCTCCGCCATCTTGCTCCGCCCGCTTTGTCTTTAGGCTATTTTCTATGGTCGCTGTGACACCATGTTGAAAATAACACAAATGTAGGCAAAAGAAGGGGACTCTTGTAGCAGTTATTCATTAACTATCCTATGGCTAATCAGCAGATATCAATTTAGATAGATAGGCATATT
>NW_027867875.1:0-1824 GCF_054177405.1 Leptonychotes weddellii | reverse complement strand
ATGTCGGGCTAGCTCTCCTCCTGTGGTCTTTCCTGTTTCTTCTCTCCCCTCTAGTGGTCTACCCTCCCTTCTCATTTACCCAGAGCGATCCTTTATGCACAGGAACTAGATTATGCCATTCCCCCTCTCGAAACTCTCCAATGCATCCATCCTATTGGAGTAATGATACAATCCAGAGTCTTCTCAGTGGTCTCCCAGGCCCCCATGATCTGGCCCTTGCCACCCTCCCACCCCATCACTGAATCCAGGGAGGCCATCCAGCCCCTGGGTCTTTTATGGCTTTTCACCTTGTGGAGCCTCCTCTTTAGAAAGGCCTTCCCAAGCACACTACCCAAGCTCTTTCCCTCGCTGTCTCTCCTTCCTTCCTTCCCTCGACATCCTTCCCCTCTGTGGCCTTGAACATGGAGCCTCAGCCTCATGAAGGGTGGGCTTGGGGTAAATGTTAGAAGCAGGGGTGGCTGGACATCCCCACTCTGCTCGCCTTGCCTCTGGGGCTGAGCACCTATCATTCCTGGACCCAGAGTTATAAACTGATTCAAGCTCAGGTGTCACTGGGTGACCATCACGGGAGGGTCCCCACCAGGCAACATTTGCATTTCACCAGGGTCTTGGGATCTTGGCTGAAAAGCATTTTTTAGGGTAGGCATTTCAGGGATTTCCACATTCTCTTCTGCAGGGAGCTGTGCACGGGGGCTTTCAGTGCTTCTTGACATCATTCCACAAAAGACCCCCACTTTGTGGCCATCAGAAACCAACCTGCTAAACAGATCAGTGACACACCTGTGGCCTGAGCCTCAACCCTGAGCACACGGCCCAACCCTTGCCCTGCCGTAGACCCCAGGAGTTGCTCAAAGACTCCCGGTTTCCATAATGAGAGCCAACTTCCAATTTCTGACTGGTCATTCTAGATTGAAGAAATAATGAGCTTTGCCACAAAGATTGCTAAGCTCATTGGGAATACAGTCATCACCGCTGACATCTCACAGAAACTCCAAAGAGATCGCGGGCACACCCACCCTAGGACCTGGGTTTTTGTTTTATCTTTCCTTGTTCATTTATTTTATTGGCCCAGGAGGGTCCATGAAGACTGGAATGATGACACTCGCTCGGAAAGGATATCAGTCTGAATCCCTGCTGTCAGGATAAACAGAAAGCCATTCACTGTTTGATTATCCAGCAAGAAATTCATGGCTGTCCATAAATGTCTAATAAAATGATCTGTTTATTCTAAAATTTGCAGGAACAATCTTTGTTCCTTGTGTTTATTCTCCTTATTGTGAGATGACTAATTGGTTTAATACGGTCCTAAAACAGCTGGCTGCAGGCTGCACACTCCTGCCTCCTTCCAGGTGCTGGAAGCCCCGCAAAACCATGGGGAACATATGCCCCAGGGAAAAGCAGAGTCGCATGATCTGCATTGCATTGATTTCTCCTGTTTTCCTTCTATGTGTGACCTACAACCTCCACCCATGGCAGCTTTGGGAGCCAAGGATAGGCCCACGGTATGGGCTTTCCGTGAGGGTGCAGACACCATCTTCGTATTCCTAAGACCCCAAGTGCAAGTGCATATAGTAATGTGAGCTAGGTCATGAAGGGAGCTGGAGAGGGTTCCCAGAGCTTCCAGCAGACCACTGAGAAGACTCTGGATTGTATCATTACTCCAATAGGATGGATGCATTGGAGAGTTTCGAGAGGGGGAATGGCATAATCTAGTTCCTGTGCATAAAGGATCGCTCTGGGTAAATGAGAAGGGAGGGTAGACCACTAGAGGGGAGAGAAGAAACAGGAAAGACCACAGGAGGAGAGCTAGCCCGACATGGGGGG
>NW_027867874.1:0-252 GCF_054177405.1 Leptonychotes weddellii | reverse complement strand
TGCTGGCCAATTTTTCCTTCCTGGAGATCTGTTTTATCACCTCCACTGTTCCTAATATGCTAGCCAACTTGCTGTCTGAGACCAGCACCATCTCCTTCTATGGCTGCTTCCTCCAGTTCTACTTCTTCTTCTCCATGGGTACCACTGAGACCTTCTTCTTGTCTGCCATGGCCTTTGACAGATACCTTGCTATCTGCAGACCCCTGCACTACCCCACTGTCATGACTGTTCAGCGCTGCCTCAGAATAGGAG
>NW_027867873.1:0-252 GCF_054177405.1 Leptonychotes weddellii | reverse complement strand
TCGGAACCAGCGCCTGCAAACCGCCCAAAGCGCCTCCCGCTCAGAGTCCCAGTGTCTGACTCTCCCGGAATGGCATCCTGAGCCCGCTGGGTGTGTGGCCCCAGCCCTGTGTGGGCGGCTGGGTCGCCACGCTCCCTGGTCTGTACGTGCAAAATGTCATCCTGTGCCCTGGGTCACACTGGGGAAGCCGCAGGGGTGGTGGGCACCCCCAGGGTGGCGCAGTGGGCGTCCACCTCCCCTGTCGGCTCCCTC
>NW_027867872.1:0-252 GCF_054177405.1 Leptonychotes weddellii | reverse complement strand
CTAGGTCCTTGGAGGAGCAGGAGACTTTTCCAGCCCAGTCCCCTATGAAATCTTCAGTGGCACTGACTCTAGGGGGGAATGGGTGAGCCATCAGGATCTGCTGAGGAATGTTGTGTGGCTTGGAGGCTACTCCGCTGTCTAGGGGGTGCAGGGGAGACTAGGGGCACTCAAGACAGATGGGCCCAGGCTGGGCAGGCAGCAGGGCTGGAAGCTCCAGCTCCTCAGGCCACACGAAGGGGCAAGCAGGCAGGG
>NW_027867871.1:0-252 GCF_054177405.1 Leptonychotes weddellii | reverse complement strand
GGGCCCACATAAGAGCACATTCGCAGCTTCTGGGATTAGGACGCGGGCATCTTGGGCATCTTGGGCATCTTGGGCGGAGGGCATTATTCTGACGACCACAGGCATGAAACTGGAGGAAGGCTGGGGAATTTGCCTTTTCCAACAGTGGAGACACAATGCCCCGGGACGGGAGGGTGCGTGCTGGGAGCCCCGGGAATTTTGCTCTGCCCTGACCCTGGAAGAGATCCGGCCTCATGGAGATGCCCACTGATG
>NW_027867870.1:0-252 GCF_054177405.1 Leptonychotes weddellii | reverse complement strand
TTAATCATATGTTGTTATACTTGCTTCCAGAGATGATCCCTTTCTCTATCCAGAAGCTCCTAGGTTGTGAATTAGTAGACTCAGAATTAAAGTATAGTAGAATAGAACAGAAACTTGGTTGAGTTAATTAGGAGAGGGGTTCCATTTCCAGCTCTGTAACTTTCTAATTGAATGACTTCAGGTGTCATTAGACTTTTCTGATTGTATCAGTAACATTAGGAAGCTGTACTAGATTTTCCCAAAGAAGGCTGT
>NW_027867869.1:0-252 GCF_054177405.1 Leptonychotes weddellii | reverse complement strand
CTCACTACATTCTTTGTATGCCAAGCCCTCTCGGGTTGAGGTCTTGGCCCCAGTTAAGTCAGTTCTGAGCTTTTCAAAGGTTTCTAAATCAAGTCCTTCAGAAACTTGCAGTAAAATTTTGTTCTTCTCTCTCTTGTCTCAAAGTGATGGTAGCTTCAGGCACTTCTAGACCTTCTTGTTCAGCTGAGTCCTCTAGAGGAGACTTATACAATTCTTCCTTTTGTTTTCCTCTATTTGTAAAAAGTTCTTGCT
>NW_027867868.1:0-252 GCF_054177405.1 Leptonychotes weddellii | reverse complement strand
AGACATTGCTGCTATGAACATTGGGGTGCATATGGCCCTTCTTTTCACTACACCTGTGTTTTTGGGGTAAATACCCAGGAGTGCAATTGCTGGGTCATAGGGTAGCTCTATTTTTAAATTTTTGAGGCACCTCCACACTGTTTTCCAAAGTGGCTGTACCAGCTTCAAGAATGCAAGTTTAGCTTAACATTTAAAATTCAATCAATGTACTTCACCATATCAGTAGATGAAAAAGTAAAGCCATATGATGTT
>NW_027867867.1:0-252 GCF_054177405.1 Leptonychotes weddellii | reverse complement strand
TGCAGCTGGTGTCCACTGGGCATTGTGTGTGGACGCTTGTCCAGTGTCCCTGTGCCTGCTTCTCACACCTTCTAGAGCAGCACCTGCAGACATGGTGACAAAGGGAACTCAGGTGACAGGGATGTAGACTCAGAAACAAGTCATCCTTCTGTGTGCATCGGGTCACATCCGATTCACACATTCCTTGTGGGGAAGAACTCCTGGGCACTGCCGAGTCTTAGCACATTTTCAACGAGTCTCTTTTATTTACTT
>NW_027867866.1:0-252 GCF_054177405.1 Leptonychotes weddellii | reverse complement strand
TCCTGAGAGGAGACGAAATCCAGGTCTCCTACTCCTCCGCCATCTTGCTCCCCAAGCCTTACTATTTCTTGCTGGAGTTTTGTAAGAGGCACAAAGGGTTAAACAAGTCCCAAGGGGAATTAACATGACTAAAGAGCCAGGTGTTGGCAAGGAAAAAAGACAACAAACCCTGACTTCTTCCATTCATTTTATTTTTTTTCAGTTCATAAAATGATGAAAAGCAGAGACAACTGTGAGATCTCTGTGTTACTG
>NW_027867865.1:0-252 GCF_054177405.1 Leptonychotes weddellii | reverse complement strand
CCCCGAGATCAAGAGTCACACGCCCTTCTGACTGAGCCAGCCAGGCGCCCCCGTGGCATTACACATTTTTTTCCAAAATTACTTTGACATAGATAACCTCATTGCATCTGGCAACAACTTGGGAGGTAGGTTAATATTACCCCCATTTCTCAGATGAGGAAATATATGAAATTAAATGCCTTGCCCACAGCTCACAAAGATTGTCAATAGCAGAGCCAGGCCCTTTTTTTTTTTTTTTTTGAACTTTCTCTT
>NW_027867864.1:0-1825 GCF_054177405.1 Leptonychotes weddellii | reverse complement strand
TTCTATACACCAACAACAAGAGAGAAGAAGGAGTAATTAAGGAGTCGATCCCATTTACAATTGCACCCAAAACCATAGGATACCTAGGAATAAATCTAACTAAAGAGGCAAAGGATCTGTACTCAGAAAACTATAGAATAGGGGCGCCTGGGTGGCTCAGTCAGTTAAGCGTCTGCCTTCGGCTCAGGTCATGATCCCAGGGTCCTGGGATCAAGCCCCGCATCGGGCTCCCTGCTCTGCGGGAAGCCTGCTTCTCCCTCTCCCACTCCCCCTACTTGTGTTCCCTCTCTCGCTGTGTCTCTCTCTGTCAAATAAATAAATAAAATCTTTAAAAAAAAAAAAAAAGAAAACTATAGAATACTCATGAAAGAAATTGAGGAAGACACAAAGAAATGGAAAAACATTCCATGCTCATGGATTGGAAAAACAAATATTGTGAACATGTCTATGCTTCCTGGAGCAATCTACACATTTAATGCAATCTCTATCAAAATACCATCCACTTTTTTAAAAGAAATAGAACAAATAATCCTAAAATTTGTATGGAACCAGAAAAAACACCAAATAGCCAGAGGAATGTTGAAAAAGAGAAATAAAGTGGGTCGCATAACAATTCCAGACTTCAAGCTCAATTACAAAGCTTTAATCATCAAGACAGTAAGGTACTGGCACAAAAATAGACATGTAGATCAATGGAACAGAATAGAGAGCCCAGAAATGGACCCTCAACTCTATGGTCAACTGATCTTCAACAAAGCAGGAAAGAATGTCCAATGGAAAAAAGACAGTCTCTTCAACAACTGGTGTTGGGAAAATTGGACAGCCACATGCAGAAGAATGAAACTGGACCATTTTCTTACACCATACACAAAAATAGACTTAAAATGGATGAAAGACCTAAATGGGAGACAGGAATCCATCAAAATCCTTGAGGAGAACATAGGCAGCAACCTCTTAGACCTCAGCCACAGCAACTTCTTCCTAGAAACATCGCCAAAGGCAAGGGAAGCAAAGGCAAACATGAACTATTGGGATTTCATCAAGATAAAAAACGTTTGCACAGCAAAGGAACAGTCAACAAAACCAAAAGACAACCAATAGAATGGGAAAAGATATCTGCAAATGACATATCAGAGAAAGGGCTAGTATTCAAAATCTATAAAGAACTTATCAAACTCAACACCCAAAGAACAACTAACCCAATCAAGAAATGAGCAGAAGACATGAACAGACATTTCTCCAAAGAAAACATCCAAATGGCAAACAGACACATGAAAAATTGTTCAACATCACTTGGCATCAGGGAAATCCAAATCAAAACCTCAATGAGAGGGTGCCTAGGTGGCTCAGTTGGTTAAGCGACTGCCTTCAGCTCAGGTCATGATCCTGGAGTCCCGGGATCGAGTCCCACATCAGGTTCCCTGCTTAGCAAGGAGTCTGCTTCTCCCTCTGACACTCCCCCCTCCTGTGCTCTCTCTCTCTCTCTCTCTAATAAATAAATAAATAAATATCTAAAAAAAAACCTCAATGAGATACCACCTCACACTAGTCAGAATGGCTAAAATGAACAAGTCAGGAAATGACAGATGTTGGCGGGGATGCAGAGAAAGGGGAACCCTCCTACACGGTTGGTGGGAATGCAAGCTGGTGCAACCACTCTGGAAAACAGTATGGAGGTTCCTCAAAAAGTTGAAAATAGAGCTACCCTACGACCCAGCAATTGCACTACTGGGTATTTACCACAAAGATACAAATGTGTTGATCCAAAGGGGCACGTGCACCCTAATGTTTATAGCAGCAATGTCCACAATAGCCAAACTATGGA
>NW_027867863.1:0-252 GCF_054177405.1 Leptonychotes weddellii | reverse complement strand
CCTCATATCAGTGAGGTCATATGATACATGTCTTTCTCTGATCGACTTATTTTGCTCAGCATAATACCCTCCAGTTCCATCCACGTTGTTGCAAATGGCAAGATTTCATTCCTTTTGATGGCTGCATAATATTCCATCGTATATATATCTATATATATAGATGGAAGCTGTTTTTAAAATAGCATTAATCACACTGTAATCTGGGGCTGGTGGGGAAGCATGTGTGCATGGAAGAATCCACTGTCTTATTAT
>NW_027867862.1:0-252 GCF_054177405.1 Leptonychotes weddellii | reverse complement strand
GAGAAATCAATGAAATTCTTATCATCATATGAAGACTTTAAGTCTTACAAAAACCAAACACAATAAAAGACAAAAACAAATCTTTTCAAATTTGTTGAGCCCAGCATCCCAAGTTTGCCATATTGCCATTTTCAAGGACTGCTATTAAAATCTTATCAATGGGCGCCTGGGTGGCTCAGTTGGTTAAGCGACTGCCTTCAGTTCAGGTCATGATTCTGGAGTCCCTGGATCGAGTCCCGCATCGGGCTCCTT
>NW_027867861.1:0-252 GCF_054177405.1 Leptonychotes weddellii | reverse complement strand
GTGGGTCCTTGCTGCTGATACTGAACCTTCAGAATCTGAGTAGTGACTGGACAATAAGTTATTTTACACATGGGAAGGCAGGTATTGGAGGCTGCTGGGACTAGTAACTAGGTTCCTGTGATATCTCTGGTTTTAAGTGCCCACTGCTTGTCCTTGTGAGCTGAACTCAAGAAGGACGTTCCTTGTCACTGCTTTATGGATTCAGTGGGCTTTTCCAGAGATCTAATTCTTACCTCCCTTTCTGCCAGAATT
>NW_027867860.1:0-252 GCF_054177405.1 Leptonychotes weddellii | reverse complement strand
TATCTATTTCAACTTCCCGCCGCCACCTCTCCTCTGGCATCCACCATTTTCTATATGTAAGAGTCTGTTTTTTTGGTTTGTTTGTTTTAGATTCCACATATAAGTGAAATCATTTGGCATTTGTCTTCCTCTGTCTGACTTATTTCACTTAGCGTAATACCCTCTGGATGACCTTTGCCACAAATGGCAAGATCTTATTTTTTTTATGGCTGAGTAATATGCCATTGTATGTACATACCATATGTACTTTAT
>NW_027867859.1:0-252 GCF_054177405.1 Leptonychotes weddellii | reverse complement strand
CTTTTTATTGGGGAAAGAACCTACCATTCTAATATAACTGGGCTTAACCCCATGTGATAGTTAAGGATGAATATACTAGGAAACTTAAGAAAGAAAACTGAAGTAAAGAAAAAACTCATACATTTTCACTAAATCATAAACCCTTCAGGAATTTTCCCATTCAGAGTCAATTCCCAGCTGGAGGAAACTAAGAAGGTAGCGAGTTCTCCACCTGACCCAGATCCCTACCACCTTGGAAAATGCATTTTGTTG
>NW_027867858.1:0-252 GCF_054177405.1 Leptonychotes weddellii | reverse complement strand
TAAAATTTTCTAGATGGTACATTGAAAAAGTAAAATGAAACAGGTGAAATTAAGTTTAATAATATATTTTATTTAATCCAATATATCCAAAATGTTATCATTTTAACATATAATAAGCATAAAATTATTAATGAGACATTTTACATTCTTTTTTCTAGTAAGTCTTCAAAACCTGGCATTTTATTTTTTATTTTTTTTTTAACTTTTTTTTTATTCTTATGTTAATCACCATACATTACATCATTAATTTTA
>NW_027867857.1:0-252 GCF_054177405.1 Leptonychotes weddellii | reverse complement strand
TGTCTGGCCCCTATAGACATCTGAGTTTGCAACCCCTGCTCTGTTTTCTTCCTGAAGTGCGGTGGCCAGAATCGGCCCCGGTTCTCCAGCCATGGTGGCCCAGGGCAGGACTTTGCTCCCCTGTTGAAGATTTTGCACTTGTACTGACGCTCCCAAACCAACTTTGGGGAGCGCTCTATGACATCGTTGGCTCAAGCTTACCTTGTGGTCACCCTTGGACCTCGGAGTCTTTTTCACATACTGTTCTCATGA
>NW_027867856.1:0-252 GCF_054177405.1 Leptonychotes weddellii | reverse complement strand
TTTTGGGAAGATATTTTGAAGACACATTCCCGCTGAGACTTGGACAACAGCAAAACAAATCAACTTTGGGAAGATTTGAGGGCAAAAAGTAAGAACAAAAACTTTAGGGCAGAAACAACCACGCTAGAGAAATAATACAAAAGGCCACTGAGGCTGGGCCATAATGAATAAGAGAAAGGGTATTAATTGGTGAACTATAATACTTGACAAAGAGCCTTGAAGGCCAGAGTGAGTTTTTCACATGGCCACTAA
>NW_027867855.1:0-252 GCF_054177405.1 Leptonychotes weddellii | reverse complement strand
TGAAGTAATAATCAGCTGCATGCTGCCCATTTTCCAAAAAAGTAAAATCTTCGAAAAGAGTTGTACTCTCCATCTCGCTGATTTTGTGTAGCTCTGAGCAAATTTTGGTCCATTTATGACCTTGATAATATTATCGCCTCTCCAAAAACTAGACTTATTTCTACCTAGCTTCAATTACCGTAAAGAAAGAAAACACCAAGTAATGTGTTTATAACAGATGTGTAGAACAGGCATTGTTTTTTTTTTTTTTTT
>NW_027867854.1:0-252 GCF_054177405.1 Leptonychotes weddellii | reverse complement strand
GCATTCTGAGCTCTGCAGAATACCGATGGATATGGACGTCCATGCAGGGGTGTGATGCCCACTCTAAGGGGACCTGATCCAAACCTGAAACACCTGCTCAACTGCAGCGTCCCCAACGGACACTCATGAGCACACGGTCACCCTCAGCATCCCCAGCAAACACGAGCACACGGTCACCTGCAACGTCCCCAGTGAACACACGAGCACACGGTCACCCGCGGCTTCCCCAGCGAATACTCACGAGCACACGTT
>NW_027867853.1:0-1825 GCF_054177405.1 Leptonychotes weddellii | reverse complement strand
GTGCCCCTAAGATTTGAGCACCTACAGTAGAAATGGTGTATATCTCAATAAAAAGTAAAACTATTAAAGAAAAGATACTGGGAATCCATTTGGCTTTGAACCTTATGCCAATATTTTTTTTTAAATTCCAGTTAGTGAACGTCGAGTGCTATATTAATTTCAGGTGTATAATGTAGTGCTCATCAGGACAAGTGTACTCCCTAATCCCCATCCTCTATTTCCCCCTTCCCCCAACTTCCTCCCCTCTGGTAACCCTCTGTTTGTTCTCTATAGTTAAGAGTCTGGTTTTTTGTTGTTGTTGTTTTTCTCTTTTTCTCTTGGTTTGTTTTGTTTCTTAAATTTTCCATATGAGTGAAATCATATGTCTTTTTCTGACCCACTTATTTCACATAGGATTATACTGTCTAGATCCAACTGTGTTGTTGCAAATGGCAAGATTCATTTCCTTTTTATGGCTGAATAATATTCCATTTACATTTGTGTGTGTGTGTGTACATACATACATAACACATCTTCTTTATCCATCCATCCATATTTGGTTATAATGCTGAAGTAAACATAGAGGTGCGTGTATCTTTTCAAATTAGTTTTTTCGTATTCATTGGGAAATTACCCCGTATTGACATTATTGGATCATACGGTCATTCTATTTTTAATTTTTTGAGGACCCTCCATATTGTTTTCCACAGAGGCTGCACCAGTTTGCATTCCCACCGATAGTGCACGAGGGTTCCTTTTTCTCCACATCCTCACCAACATTTGTTGTTTCTTGCCTTTTTGATTTTAGCCATTCTCACAGTGTGAGGTGATATTTCCTTGTGGTTTGGATTTGCATTTCCCTGATGGTGAGTGATATTGAGCAGCTTGTCATGTGTCTGTTGGCCATCTGCATGCCCTCTTTGGAAAAATGTCTGTTTATGTCTTCTGTCCATTTTTAATTGGATTATTTGTTTTTTGGGTGTTTTTTGAGTTGTATCTGTTTTTTATATATTTTGGATACTAACCCTTTGTTGGATGTGTCATTCACAAATACATTCTCCCATTCAGTAGATTGTCTTTTAGTTTTGCTGGTTGTTTCCTTTGCTGTGCAGAAGCTTTTATTTTGATGTAGTCCCAATAGTGTATTTTTGCTTTTGTTTCTCTTGCCTCAGGGGACACATCTAGAAAATGTTGTTACCCCTGATGTCAGAGACATTATTGCCTGTGCCCTCCTCTAGGATTCTTATGGTTTTAGGTCTCACATTTAGGTCTTTAACTCATTTTGAATTTATTTTTGTGTATGGTGTAAGAAAGAGGTCCAGTTTCATTCTTTTGCACATTGCTGTCCAGTTTTTCCAACACTATTTGTTGAAGAGACTTTTTTCCCCAGGATATTCTTTCCTGCTTTGTCGAAGATTCATTGACCATATAAATGTGGGTTTATTTTGGGGCTCTCCATTCTGTTCCATTGATCTATGTGTCTATTTTTGTACCAGTACCATGCTATTTTGATTACTATTGCTTTATAGTATATCTTGAAATCTGGGATTGTCATACCTCCAGCTTTGTTCTTCTTTAAGACTACTTTGGCTATTCAGGGCTTTTTTTGTTGTGGTGATGACTTTTTTTTTTTTTTTTTTTCAGTTCCATACACATTTTTAGGACTATTTGTTCTAGTTTTGTGAAAAATGCTGTTGACATTTTGATAGGGATTGCATTGAATTTGTAGATTGCTTTGGGTAGTATGGACATTTTAATAATATTTTTTCTCCCAATCCATGAGCATGGAATATCTTTATTTGTCTGTGTCCTCTTCAATTTCTTTCATCAGTGTTTTATTGTTTTC
>NW_027867852.1:0-252 GCF_054177405.1 Leptonychotes weddellii | reverse complement strand
CATAAGGAAGAAATAGAGTCAATTTTCCACAGATTTTTTTCCAGATAATAGAAAAAGAAGGAAAACTCTCTAATTAGTTTATGAGGGCAACATAATCTTGATACCAATAGCCTGGTTTCAACAAGGCATCATAAGAAAGGAAAATTACAGGCCAATTATATTCATGAACATAGTTGGAAAATCTTAAACAAAACAGTAGTGATCAAAACTGAGAAATATCTCTTTCACATATTCTTTTTTTTTTTTTTTCTG
>NW_027867851.1:0-252 GCF_054177405.1 Leptonychotes weddellii | reverse complement strand
TGCACTGGGTTGGCAACTCCACCCTTTGAGCAACAGGCTAATTGTAGCTCCCGTGTGTGCGTTCGCGTGTGTGTGCAGTCTGTCACCTGCTAAAAATAGGCTGCCTTGTGTTCTCGCCTCCACAGGTGCAGCTGTGTTTGGGGAAATAATGCCATTTTTAGTGCTGGTGCTGGTAGGAGATGACTGATGCCTCGCCTCTCGGGAACTGGGTCTGTCTGTGCAGGAGCTTGTTTGCAGGATGCGACCCACGGG
>NW_027867850.1:0-252 GCF_054177405.1 Leptonychotes weddellii | reverse complement strand
ATTCTCATGGTGCTTTAATGATAAAAATTGGAGTTCAGAACCCATCATAAATAAGGAACCCTATTCATATTATTAGATATGTGTTTGGAATAGGGACAATCCAGAAATAGACTGACCTTAGAACATACAGATTAGCATCAAATTAGCTCAATACCAGATCAGACTAAAATAATCAGTACTCCTCCTACTGTTAGAAGCTCGAGTGAGTCACTTATCTGGAGCCTCTATAAATGTTCGTAGATAAACAGCATT
>NW_027867849.1:0-252 GCF_054177405.1 Leptonychotes weddellii | reverse complement strand
TTTTTTTTTTTTTTTTTAAGATTTTATTTATTTATTGGACAGAGAGAGACACAGCGAGAGAGGGAATACAAGCAGGGGGAATGGGAGAGGGAGAAGCAGGCTTCCCGCGGAGCAGGGAGCCCGATGCGGGGCTCGATCCCAGGACCCTGGGATCATGACCTGAGCCGAAGGCAGATGCTTAACGACTGAGCCACCCAGGCACCCCGGTCATTTCTTTTTTTTATGGGGGAGAGGGAGAGAGGGAACCCCAGA
>NW_027867848.1:0-252 GCF_054177405.1 Leptonychotes weddellii | reverse complement strand
GGTTATTTTTATACCATGGGTAAGTTGATTTTTTATTTCAATTCCAGTATAGGTAACATACAGTGCTATATTAGTTTCAGGTGTACAATATAGTGATTCACCAATTCTATACATTACTCCGTGCTCATCACAGTATGTTCATTACAGCATTGATTATAATAGCTCTTTAATCCCCATCACCTTTTTCACCCATCCCCCAGTCTACCCCCTCTGGTTACCATCAGTTTGTTCCCTGTAGTTAAGAGTCTGTTT
>NW_027867847.1:0-252 GCF_054177405.1 Leptonychotes weddellii | reverse complement strand
GTAATATAAAAAATTATACCAACATTAAGCAGCTGAAAACAACATTTATTATTTTGCAGTTTCTATGAGTCCAGGCTTCTATTTCCAGGCTCAATTGGAGATGGATCCATTTCCAAGTGCACACACATGGCTGCTCCTTGCTCATGGGCCTCTCCATAGGACGGCTTACAACACGGCCTCTTGCTTTACCCAGAGCAAGGAAGTGACCTAATCTCAGAAGTGACATTCGTTACTTTCTTTGCATTTCAAGAT
>NW_027867846.1:0-252 GCF_054177405.1 Leptonychotes weddellii | reverse complement strand
CGGACACGTAAACCAAGCCAAACCCTCCGGGAACTTATCTGTCGGAAGCATGTGTGAGTCTGTCAACAAGACACGGAAACCCAGGAACCGAGTCACCGCCCTGCTTCTGTCAGCTGGCAGTGATCCCCTCTCCGGGCCCGGGTCTCCACCTCAGAGGGGCAGTGGGAGCAGGTGATTCCAGACTCCCTGCCCAGCCGTCCGACGGGCCAATCCGTTCGGCCCCACTCGAAGGGAAAGGCAGTCCCAGGAGCT
>NW_027867845.1:0-252 GCF_054177405.1 Leptonychotes weddellii | reverse complement strand
CTGGAGAAGCGGCTCAGCCTCCTTGCCCACGCGGTCCGGCCCGGCAGCGGAGGTAGGCGGCGTTTGTTCCCCCGGGGCTCCCTCATTCATTCATCCCCCCTCTGCTCACTCATTCATTCCTCCCCCTGTACTCATTCATTCCTTCTCCCTTCTGCTCACTCATTCATTCCCCCCTCTGCTCATTCATTCATTCATTCATCCATCCCCCCTCTGCTCACTCATTCATTCCTCCCCCTGTACTCATTCATTCCT
>NW_027867844.1:0-252 GCF_054177405.1 Leptonychotes weddellii | reverse complement strand
GGAACACTTCATCTAAAACTAATGATGTAATGTATGGGGATTAACATAAGAATAAAAAAAAAAGAATGAAAAGAACAGAGAAAGGATTTACTTCTAGACTTGCCAACTCATTTTAAATTTGCACTCATAGTACTTTTAACACTTCTTGTCAATATAGCATGTTTAATACACTCTATCAATAGAACCCATTTATATCCCATCTCATGTTTCAACTGTGGTGGTAGGGAGTCAGGAGGTAAATTCCATCCCATG
>NW_027867843.1:0-252 GCF_054177405.1 Leptonychotes weddellii | reverse complement strand
TCTGACCCTCCCCCCTCTCATGCTCGCTCTATCTCATTCTCTCTCTCAAATAAATAAATAAAATCTTTAAAAAAAACCCAAAAACAAAAACAAAAACAAAAAACAAAAAAAAAGAATGTTCTGAGCATGATAAGACATTCAGAAATCGAGGGTCTAAAATTGGATTCCCTTAAATTCTCAATGTGTACACCTTGTAAAACCTTTTTGAGGCTGGTATCCCAGTTTGAAGACTACTGGTTTATATTGTGTGAC
>NW_027867842.1:0-1825 GCF_054177405.1 Leptonychotes weddellii | reverse complement strand
GACAGATGAATGGCTAAAGAAGATATGGCACATATATATGATGGAATATTATGCAGCCATCAAAAACATGAAATCTTGCCATTTGCAATGATGTGGATGGAACTAGAGGGTATTATGCTAAGTGAAATAAGTCAATCAAAAAAGACAATTATCATATGATCTCACTCATGTGGAAATTGAGAAACAGGCAGAGGATCATAGGGAAAGGGAAACAAGGGAAAGGGAAACGGAAAAATGAAACAAGAGGAAACCAGAGAGGGAGACAAACCATAAGAGACTCTTAATCTCAGGAAACAAACTGAGGGTTGCTGGAGTGGAGGGGGGCGGGAGATGGGTGGCTGGGTGATGGGCACTGGGGAGGGTATGTGCTATGGTGAGCTCTGTGAATCGTGTAAGACTAATGAATCACAGACCTGTACCCCTGAATCAAATTATATGTTAATAAAAATTTAAAAAAAAGGAGGACAATTGGGATTCCACCTCCTTTTTTTTTTTTTTTAGCTCTGGCCCCAGACTTACACATTATACTCAGTATAACAAAGATCTTGCAGTGAATTTGATTGGCCTCTTTTGCTTTTTAATGGAATAAGGAAAGGATAATATGAACACTATGTAACCATTATATGAAATAAAAGAATGTTTAATATTTGGTCAAGAAATTAGATAGTTTCTTCTTGAGGCCTCTCTACCTGCACCCCAGTGGTTACTTGTTTTGGACTTGTTTGGAGATAAGATTGGAGGATAATGTAGGGGAAAAATGAAAACTTATTTGGTGATGCTTCAAATTATGGTCTTCTTTTCTTATTTATATGCTACTGTATGCTTTTCAGAGACATCAAATAGATGTTCCATACATTCTGTCTGGGGTTTATAGTTGCACTTATAAAATATACTTATCTTGCACTAGAACTTTGTTTCTCAGATCTTATTTTATTTTAAAATTCTTTGTCAAAAGTAAATTACTACCTTAGTTCTTGCCTTATAATTCTATGGAAATCGCTCAACCAAGCTCTAGGTCCTTTTATATATACATATATACGACACAAATTATAAAGAACCTGTTCCTACTTAGCTATTTTAAAAAAGGCATTGAATACAGTTTTGAAGTATATTAAATCATCAATAGGTAGTTCAGTCACATGTAGTTCAGTCTTACTTTGTTAGTAATTCATTATTATGCAGTGAAGAGAATAGAAATGATTATCAAGTCATTTCAACAAAACATTTATGGAGTATTTTGTGCTCAGAAATATACACCATGATATCAAAGAAATAAAGCTGTATTTATAATATATTTTATACTCAAGAACTATGCCCATTGTACTTGAAATGCTTAAAATATGTTGACAAAAATGTATAAATACATAAAATAGTCCTGCAATACTCTTTATATTGCAGTTGGCTTCCGGTTTCACATGTGTATAAAATGGGTGGTATAAATGGCATGTACTGTGAATTTTGAGGTGAGAGAGCCTGCTAGAACTGATAGGAGCTGGACATTCCTACCACAGAGGAATGAAGACCCAGGAAAGGTTCCATACATGCTCCAATTACCAAAGTCCAGACCTCTGTCTTGGACTCCTCTGTCAGTGTATGTTCCAGAACCAGTGTGTTAAGAACTAGTGGCAATCTTCATTTTATTATCCAACATATCCAAAATATTTAATTCTTAACACATGGTCTGTGTTTATCCTAATATAGGGCAAAAGTCAATAAATCTGAACATTTGTACCACAGTAACAACTTTTTCATTATAATTCTAGGCTCAATGAATTCATTAAAGTACCAATGAGTTTTGAAACTTCTACTGAAGAGTAGTTTTCAT
>NW_027867841.1:0-252 GCF_054177405.1 Leptonychotes weddellii | reverse complement strand
TTCAGCCCGTGAGACCCTGAGCAGGAGCCCGCAGGGCCGCGCCCTGGCGCCCGACCTCAGCACTGCGGTCCCAGCCCCCGAGTGTGCAAGACTGAATGAGCATTTACAGAGAAAAGCAGAGAGAAGAAGGGAGGAAAGAAACAAGAGGGAAGGGGGTGACCGCAGGGAGGGGCAGTGAGCCGGACTGCCGGGGACCCGCGGGGAGTGCAGGCCACTGCAAAGAACCGAATGTCGTTACTCAGAATCCCACGG
>NW_027867840.1:0-252 GCF_054177405.1 Leptonychotes weddellii | reverse complement strand
TTTATCACCTGATGATTGAGTTCTGACAGTCTCCTGGTGCCACACATGCCCCATACACAGAACTGAGTTGTCTTCACGCTGCCCACAGCGCTGAATCGCTCCCCTTGACTAGGTTGGGAGCCCTCTGGGTCAGCAGCCTCCCTCAGACTTGCCTTTGTCCTCACGCCCCAGTCAGAGGGTTCCCTGCCCTTTCCAGGTAGAGGTTCATTGCACAACGAAGCATCCCTTAAAGACCATCCCCCTCTTGTTCAT
>NW_027867839.1:0-252 GCF_054177405.1 Leptonychotes weddellii | reverse complement strand
GTTGGCATCAGGACCCTCTCCAGGACCCTCTCCAGGACCCCAGTCAGTAGAGACAGAGTCCTGGACAGCCTGAAATGGGGAGAATAAGAGGCTTACATTTAAGAGTGAGTCACCCATTCCAACAGCTTCTTTGGTAACTTCTCTGCATAATATCCAGTACCAAAAGATCTAGATCTAGCAAGATCTTGGAAATAGAAACGGGAACACACTCACAGCTGCCTTGATCTGACTGGGAATTCCTTCTTGGTCTTG
>NW_027867838.1:0-252 GCF_054177405.1 Leptonychotes weddellii | reverse complement strand
GTATGACTCTATGCACTTTCACAGACTGGTATCTCATTTTCCAACACTACTTTTCTCTTATATTGAGACTAAAATGAAAGTACCATGAATCAGAGGCTAAGATTCAGACCCCAGCATTATTATATAACATAGAAAAACTATCATTGTGAAAGCAAAGCCCTTATTCCTCAAATAATTTGAGGTATCAGGTTTTTTTTTTAATTTTATTATGTTATGTTAGTCACCATACAATACATCATTGGTTTTTGATGT
>NW_027867837.1:0-252 GCF_054177405.1 Leptonychotes weddellii | reverse complement strand
TGCGGCTCCGGTCTGGTGACGACCGATGGCGGCGGCGCCTCCGCTGTTGGGGCGGCGGCAGGCGCGGCGCTCTCTCGCTCCGACGCGCTGTCTCCCGTCCCAGACGCCACCGTCGCCGCCTCTCTCGTCGGAGACGGGAGCAAAACACAGAGAATCGGGATTATAAAAACAGTGGGTAGGTGTGGCTACGCTCAAACCCGGCAGTGCCGTGGTTTAGGCGTCTCCTTCCTTCCCAGCGACTGCACAAAATGG
>NW_027867836.1:0-252 GCF_054177405.1 Leptonychotes weddellii | reverse complement strand
GGAAGGAAGGAAGGAAGGAAGGAAGGAAGGAAGGAAGGAAGGAGGAAGGAAGGAGGAAGGAAGGAAGGAAGAAGGAAGGAAAAAAATTACTCCTTATTTTACTAACATTTGACACATCAGGTGTTACTGTAGACAACACCCGTCCTGCTCTCTCTGAGCTTCCAGAGCCTTGCAAGGACAATCACACGAGGTCCATCTGCCCACTGTGGACAGACCTTCTATTAGGAAGTGTGGGCCCCAGGTCCTTCCGTC
>NW_027867835.1:0-252 GCF_054177405.1 Leptonychotes weddellii | reverse complement strand
TGATTGAGTTCTGACAGTCTCCTGGTGCCACACATGCCCCAGACATTCGCATGTACACAGAACTGAGTTGTCTTCACGCTGCCCACAGCGCTGAATCGCTCCCCTTGACTAGGTTGGGAGCCCTCTGGGTCAGCAGCCTCCCTCAGACTTGCCTTTGTCCTCACGCCCCAGTCAGAGGGTTCCCTGCCCTTTCCAGGTAGAGGTTCATTGCACAACGAAGCATCCCTTAAAGACCATCCCCCTCTTGTTCAT
>NW_027867834.1:0-252 GCF_054177405.1 Leptonychotes weddellii | reverse complement strand
TTCAGCCCGTGAGACCCTGAGCAGGAGCCCGCAGGGCCGCGCCCTGGCGCCCAACCTCAGCACTGCGGTCCCAGCCCCCGAGTGTGCAAGACTGAATGAGCATTTACAGAGAAAAGCAGAGAGAAGAAGGGAGGAAAGAAACAAGAGGGAAGGGGGTGACCGCAGGGAGGGGCAGTGAGCCGGACTGCCGGGGACCCGCGGGGAGTGCAGGCCACTGCAAAGAACCGAATGTCGTTACTCAGAATCCCACGG
>NW_027867833.1:0-252 GCF_054177405.1 Leptonychotes weddellii | reverse complement strand
GCCCAAGGGGAGCGGGGCTCACTCCCCTTGTAATCCTTCACCGACTCTGAGGCCTGGCCAGTGTCCTTGGGCCTCACCTTTCCCATCTGCAAAATAGGCTGAGAATACAGCTTTGAAAAACTGAGGAGCCGAAACCATGCCCTCGGGAAATCTGCCAACCGTCCCCCGAAGCGGGTCCAGTTGCGGCCCTCGGTGAAGAGGAGGAAATGGGGGGCTGTAAGGGGACAGGTCCCCTCATCAGAGATGACACAT
>NW_027867832.1:0-252 GCF_054177405.1 Leptonychotes weddellii | reverse complement strand
CCCACTGGGGCCTGAACCAGCCGGGGGATGCCCGCGCCAGCGGAGGGGGACACACCCACGGCCACATCGCCTCCAGGAGCCCAGGCTGCCCTCGGAAGCTGCAGAAAACCGGGGCTTAAAGCAGGGTGGAAGCCGGACAGGAAAGGAATTCCAGCCCACAGCGCCCCTTCAACCGATGCCCTGGAAGGAGCCTGCGACATAACAATCGAAGTTCTTAAACTGCAGTAGAGAGCATTCCTTCTTTTTCCGACT
>NW_027867831.1:0-1825 GCF_054177405.1 Leptonychotes weddellii | reverse complement strand
GAATGGCAAAAATGGACAAGGCAAGAAATAACAAATGTTGGTGAGGTTGTGGAGAAAGGGGAACCCTCTTACACTGTTGGTGGGAATGCAATTTGGTACAGCCACTTTGGAAAACAGTGTAGAGTTCCCTCAAAAATAGAGCTACCCTATGACCCAGCAATTGCACTACTGGGTATTTACCCCAAAGATACAGATGTAGTGAAAAGAAGGGCCATATGCACCCCAATGTTCATAGCAGCAATGTCCACAATAGCCAAACTCTGGAAAGAGCTGAGATGTCCTTCAACAGACAAATGGATAAAGAAGATGTAGTCCATATATACAATGGAATATTACTCAGCCATCAGAAAGGATGAATACCCAACTTTTGCATCAATTTGGATGGGACTGGAGGAGATTATGCTAAGTGAAATAAGTCAAGCAGAGAAAGTCAATTATCATACGTTTTCACTTATTTGTGGAACATAAGGAGTAGCTTGGAGGACATTAGGAGAAGGAAGGGGAAAATGAAGGGGGGAAATCAGAGGGGGAGATGAACCATGAGAGACTATGGACTCCGAGAAACTGAGGGTTTTAGAGGGGAGGAGAGAAGAAAGGGGGATGGGTTAGCCCAGTGACAGGTATTAAGGAGGGCACATATTGCATGGAGCACTGGGTGTTATAGGCAAACAATGAATCATGGAACACTACATCAAAAACTAATGATGTATTGTATGGTGACTAACATAACATAATATAATTAAATTAAATTTAAAAAGAAAAGAAGGCTTCAAAAAAAATAAAAGAAGGAGGGGTCTGAGGAGAGTCCTGAATACCCTTCTTTACCCTAAAGTCTTCTGAATAGCTTTCCCCACTGCCCCTGCAGCCTTTTCTGCTAGCCTGCCAATCAGCTGCTGCTAGCAATTCCAGGCTATTGTAGAGGTGATATTAGGTGATGTTTGATGATTATAATTATGATGGTGATGATGATAATAAAGATGACAGTTATAACCAATAACTATAATAAGTAGGAGAGAAAAAGTAAAAGGAGTAAAAATAAAGAAGAGTATGAAAAGGAGAAGAGTTACTGTGTCCTAGTAGCTGGGCTGGGCTAATTGCCTTGTTCCTTGATTCTTTCAATATACGTTTATGGCATCCCTACCATTTACTGTGTTTCTAATACAGTGCTATCAGGGCAAACATGATCCCCTTCCATCAGAGAGTTCACAGGGTAGGAAGAATTACAAATAAGCATGTGTCCTAATATATCATGATAGGTGCTGTGATAAGGAAACACAAGGTCATGTAGATGCACACAGCCCAAACATGGATGGTCTGGAAGTCTTCACATTTGTGTGTTGTAAATATGAATTGATTAGAAGGGGACACAACTGTGGAGGCAGGGTAACCATTTACAGATTATCGTGGAGAACAAGGCAAGAATGTTGACAGTATCGGCTGGGGTAGTGGAAATGGGTAAGGAGGGCGTGGATGAATTGACAAGGCTTAGTGGCTAATTAGATGTGGAGAGCAAAGAGAAGGAAGAAATCACAAACAAAGTCCCAGACCATAGAGTGGATGGACATTTACTGAGGTGGAGAACAGAAGAAGCAGAACAAGTTTAGGATAATGAGTTCAACCTTAGACACATGAGTTTTACATGTATACATGTCACTTAGCTGTAAATAACCAGTGGGCAGGTGAAGATATAAGACTGCTGTAGTGAATGGAAAAAGAGATGCTATTAGGGAAACAGGATTTCTAGGCCTCACTGAGGGTTCAGAGAAAATCAGAGATTGTGATAGTACCCCAGTGTTTGCAGTGACACACATTATCTCTCTTTTTT
>NW_027867830.1:0-252 GCF_054177405.1 Leptonychotes weddellii | reverse complement strand
AGGGCCTGACGGGAGGAGGGGAGGGGGGAAGGGGCCATGACTGGGTAGCGGGGATTCTTTGAGGAGGATACTTTGAGCATGTGGTGGGCTGTTGAGAAAGTCCACATGTATATGACTGACCTGAATTTGTTCATGATTATTTTCTTTCACAGTGTGAGCCAGCTGCCTTGTGGGGGACAAGCGACGCAAGATGTGTTCACTTTCCCACCTTGTGACATCAACACCCCTGATTTCTCTCTCTGCAAAGGGCGT
>NW_027867829.1:0-252 GCF_054177405.1 Leptonychotes weddellii | reverse complement strand
TGAGGCTCTCCATTGACCAAAACTCGAATTTTCCTCAAATGTGAGGTATGCAGAGAATATATTCCCCCAGCAGAGAAAAATGAATATTCTAAATCCATCTCTCACTAGAAATGGAGCTTTCTTGTGCAAGTTCAAGGGAACTGTGGTGAGAATTGGATCACAACTAGGAGAAAAACCAGCCCTGAGCCATCCCACCTACCCATGCCCCACAGCATGATTTATGAGAAATGCCAGCCGCAGAGAAGCCACTTT
>NW_027867828.1:0-252 GCF_054177405.1 Leptonychotes weddellii | reverse complement strand
TGTTGGCATCAGGACCCTCTCCAGGACCCTCTCCAGGACCCCAGTCAGTAGAGCAGAGTCCTGGACAGCCTGAAATGGGGAGAATAAGAGGCTTACATTTAAGAGTGAGTCACCCATTCCAACAGCTTCTTTGGTAACTTCTCTGCATAATATCCAGTACCAAAAGATCTAGATCTAGCAAGATCTTGGAAATAGAAACGGGAACACACTCACAGCTGCCTTGATCTGACTGGGAATTCCTTCTTGGTCTTG
>NW_027867827.1:0-252 GCF_054177405.1 Leptonychotes weddellii | reverse complement strand
TTTATGGCCAAATAAGATTCGATTGTACAAACATACCACATTTTGTTTATCCATTTTTTCTCTTAAAAAATTTTTTATTGAGGTAAATTAACATTTTCCATTATATTAGTTTCAAGTGTATATAAATAATGATTTGATATTTTTGTACATATTGTGAAATGATCACCACAATCATTCTAGTTCCATCCATCACCACACATAGTTACAAATTTTCTTGTGATGTAGCCTTTCTTCTTCATTCAAGTTACATTT
>NW_027867826.1:0-252 GCF_054177405.1 Leptonychotes weddellii | reverse complement strand
GACACCGTCAGGGAGGGGCCTGCTGCCTGGGCCGGTCGGACCTGGTCCCACAGACGACCAGCTGCGGCGGCATAGAGACCCCCTCCCCAGGTGTGATGCCATTAAACCCTGCTGTCCAACCCCCTGTGTTCACAGTGATGGCAGATGCAGGGCTCACTCAGCCGCAGGGAAAGGGAGGGCGCCTTCCTCCAGTCCCTGAGCGGGAGCGGGAGTCCCTCTGGGAAGCCGTGGGGGAAGCCGGGACCATGAGCT
>NW_027867825.1:0-252 GCF_054177405.1 Leptonychotes weddellii | reverse complement strand
CCTGAACTCTAAGGCTGCAGTGACCAGACAGATAACATATTTGAGTGATTTAAGGTATTAGGGAGGAGTGGGGACTGTGGCAAACTAGAAAGTATCTAAGAGCATTCATGTTCAAAGTCTAAGGACATACTGTGTCAGCCAAACCAAACAAACATGCTGTGGGTTATTCTTGCTTTTTATTTTTATTTTTTTAAAAAAAATTTTATTGTTATGTTAATCCCCATACATTACATCATTAGTTTTAGATGTAGT
>NW_027867824.1:0-252 GCF_054177405.1 Leptonychotes weddellii | reverse complement strand
TGGTTAAGCGTCTGCCTTTGGCTCAGGTCATGATCCCGGAGTCCTGGGATAGAGTCCCAGGGAGTCTGCTTCTCCCTCTGCCCCTCACCCCATTCTCATGCTCTCTTAAATAAATAAAATCTTAAAAAAAAAAAAAAGTTTGAATCCTCATCAAACATAGGTATCTAAAATGAAATAAATGTACAATCTAAAACGTATTCATTTTTCAATCTCAGCAAGTGTGGCATGCTTACTTTGTACTGTTTTTTTTTT
>NW_027867823.1:0-252 GCF_054177405.1 Leptonychotes weddellii | reverse complement strand
CTAATGAAAATGTCTTACTGAAGATAGCAGCAATACAGTGTCTATAACTGGACTGTGTGTGTGTGTGTGTGTGTGTGTGTGATTTTTTCCAACTGGTTTAAAAGAAGTAGAAATTTTAATTATTTGGAAGAAAAAATCTGAATTATTCTAGCCAAAATGTTATCCATATTAAATTTCCAGGTGGTTGAAACAGAGTTAACACTTTAAATCTGATGACCTATGTGTAAATTTAATTTAAAACCCACTCATTGT
>NW_027867822.1:0-252 GCF_054177405.1 Leptonychotes weddellii | reverse complement strand
TTTTTTTTTTTTTTAAAGATTTTATTTATTTATTTGAGAGAGAGAATGAGAGACAGAGAGCACGAGAGGGAAGAGGGTCAGAGGGAGAAGCAGACCCCCCCGCTGAGCAGGGAGCCCGATGTGGGACTCGATCCCGGGACTCCAGGATCATGACCTGAGCCGAAGGCAGTCGCTTAACCAACTGAGCCACCCAGGCGCCCTCATGTTAAGCATTCTTACCACAATAAACACTATATAGTATTTTGCAAGCAA
>NW_027867821.1:0-252 GCF_054177405.1 Leptonychotes weddellii | reverse complement strand
TTTTAATTTGCATTTCCCTGATGAGTGATGTTGAGCACCTTTTCATGTGTCTACTGGCCATCTGTATGTCTTCTTGGAGAAATGTCTGTTCATGTATTCAGTCCATTTTTTAATTGGATTATTTGGAGTTTTTTTGATGTTGAGTTGTGTAAGTTTTTTAAATATTTTGGATACTAACCCTTTATTGGGTATGTCATTTGCAAATATCTTCTCCCATTCAGTAGATTGCCTTTAGTTTTATTGATTGTTTCC
>NW_027867820.1:0-1825 GCF_054177405.1 Leptonychotes weddellii | reverse complement strand
TGTTATTAATTGCCTTATATAATTGGCTGCTCCCATGTTAGGAGCATAGATATTTACAACTGTTAGATCTTCTTGATGGATAGACCCTTTAAGTATGATATAATGTCCTTCCTCATCTCTTATTACCGTCTTTGGTTTAAAATCTAATTTGTCTGATATAAGGATTGCCACCCCAGCTTTCTTTTGGTGTTCATTAGCATGGTAAATGGCTTTCCACCCCTTCACTTTCAATCTGGGGGTGTCTTTGGGTCTAAAATGAGTCTCTTGCAGATAGCATATAGATGGGTCTTGTTTTTTAATCCAATCTGATAGCCTGTGTCTTTTGATTGGGGCATTTAGCCCATTTACATTCAGAGTAACTATTGAAAGATATGAATTTAGTGCCATTGTATTGCCTGTAAGGTGACTGTTACTGTATATTGTCTGTGTTCCTTTCTGGTCTATGCTACTTTTAGCCTCTCTCTTTGCTTAGAGGACCGTTTTCAATATTTCTTGTAGGGCTGTTTTTGTGTTTGCAAATTCCTTTAGTTTTTGTTTGTCCTGGAAGCTTTTTATCTCTCCTTCTATTTTCAATGACAGCCTAGCTGGATATAGTATTCTTGCCTGCGTATTTTTCTCATTTAGTGCTCTGAACATATCATGCCAGTCCTTTCTTGCCTGCCAGGGCTCTGTGGATAGGTCTGTTGCCAATCTAATGTTTCTACCACTGTAGGTTACATATCTGTTCTCCTGAGCTGCTTTCAGGATTTTCTCTTTGTCTGTGAGACTCGTAAGTTTTACTATTAGATGTCAGAGTGTTGACCTATTTTTATTGATTTTGAGATGGGTTTCTGTGCCTCCTGGATTTTGATGCCTGTTTCCTTCCCCAAATTAGGGAAGTTCTTTGCTATAATTTGCTCCAAGCTACCTTCTGCCCACCTCTCTATTTCCTCTTCTTCTGGGATCCCAATTATTCTAATGTTGTTTTGTCTTATGTTATCTCTTATCTCTCGAATTCTGCTCTCATGATCCAGTAGTTGTTTATCTCTCTTTGTCTCAGCTTCTTTATTTTCCATCATTTGGTCTTCTATATCACTGATTCTCTCTTCTGCCTCACTTATCCTAGCAGTTAGTGCCCCCATTTTTGATTGCACCTCATTAATAGCCTTTTTGATTTCAACTTGGTTAGATTTTAGTTCTTTTACTCTCCAGAAAGGGTTTCTCTAATAACTTCCATGATTTTTTTTCAAGCCCAGCTAGTATCTTTAAAGTCATGATTCTGAACTCCAGATCCGATATCGTACTAATGTCTGTATTCAGTAGGTCCCTGGCAGTCAGTACTATCTCTTGTTATTTTTGTTGAGGTGATTTTTTCTGTCTTGTCATTTTGTCCAGAGGAGAATAGATGAATGAGAGAACAAAATGCTAACAGGGTAACAACGTCCCCAGAAAATATACTCTAAACAAATCAGAAAAGACCTGAAGCCAGGGGGAAAGAAAGGGAAAGAAAGAAAAAAGAAAAAGAAAAAAAAAGAAAAAGAAAAAGATAAAAACAAACAAAAACAGAACAAAACAAAAAAAAACAGAATATGATCATATATGATCAGGCTGGTGCGTAGATCAGTGCCACACACTAGATTTTGGGTTTATTTTTGTCTGTTAGAAGAAAGTGCCTCCCAAAATTTTAAAGAAAGAAAAACTTATATATGTACACATATAAGGGTTGATATGATGAAGGGATGGAATATGACTGTAAAGATGAAAATTATAAAAAATTTTATAAAAGGAATTGATAAGAAGTTGTTTGAAAAAAGAAAGAAGGGGATTTAAAAAAAAAAGAAAAAAG
>NW_027867819.1:0-252 GCF_054177405.1 Leptonychotes weddellii | reverse complement strand
TGCAGAATTCCCACCAGGATTTTGTACTTGTGGGCATCTCCATCATTATACAAACACAAATAGGGCAGCGAGAGACGGGACAGGCACATTCATACTGTGTTGCGGGATCTCCTCCTTGCTTGTGCTGGCTATCTGTACCACCTGACTTTACTTACAAAACACAAGTTCAAGTTTAAATTACCAAGAATTTCAAGGGGCGTGTGGATGGCTCAGTCAGTTAAGCGGCTGACTCTTGGTTTCGGCCCAGGTCAT
>NW_027867818.1:0-252 GCF_054177405.1 Leptonychotes weddellii | reverse complement strand
ATTCTCATGGTGCTTTAATGATAAAAATTGGAGTTCAGAACCCATCATAAATGAGGAACCCTATTCATATTATTAGATATGTGTTTGGAATAGGGACAATCCAGAAATAGACTGACCTTAGAACATACAGATTAGCATCAAATTAGCTCAATACCAGATCAGACTAAAATAATCAGTACTCCTCCTACTGTTAGAAGCTAGAGTGAGTCACTTATCTGGAGCCTCTATAAATGTTCATAGATAAACAGCATT
>NW_027867817.1:0-252 GCF_054177405.1 Leptonychotes weddellii | reverse complement strand
GTAATATAAAAAATTATACCAACATTAAGCAGCTGAAAACAACATTTATTATCTTGCAGTTTCTATGAGTCCAGGCTTCTATTTCCAGGCTCAATTGGAGATGGATCCATTTCCAAGTGCACACACATGGCTGCTCCTTGCTCATGGGCCTCTCCATAGGACGGCTTACAACACGGCCTCTTGCTTTACCCAGAGCAAGGAAGTGACCTAATCTCAGAAGTGACATTCGTTACTTTCTTTGCATTTCAAGAT
>NW_027867816.1:0-252 GCF_054177405.1 Leptonychotes weddellii | reverse complement strand
ATTCTCATGGTGCTTTAATGATAAAAATTGGAGTTCAGAACCCATCATAAATGAGGAACCCTATTCATATTATTAGATATGTGTTTGGAATAGGGACAATCCAGAAATAGACTGACCTTAGAACATACAGATTAGCATCAAATTAGCTCAATACCAGATCAGACTAAAATAATCAGTACTCCTCCTACTGTTAGAAGCTCGAGTGAGTCACTTATCTGGAGCCTCTATAAATGTTCGTAGATAAACAGCATT
>NW_027867815.1:0-252 GCF_054177405.1 Leptonychotes weddellii | reverse complement strand
TCTTTATTGCTTAAGGAGATGGCCAGGCACCAATTCATCCTAACTTCTTACAGAATTAAGCTAAACATGCATTCATGTCTGAATGAACCGTGCAAAAAAAGAAAGAAAACTTAAGATATGGTCACCGAACCATGAGAGACTATGGACTCTGAGAAACAAACTGAGGGTTCTAGAGGGGAGGGGGGTGGGAGGATGGGTTAGCCTGGTGGTGGGTATTGAGGAGGGCACGTTCTGCATGGAGCACTGGGTGTT
>NW_027867814.1:0-252 GCF_054177405.1 Leptonychotes weddellii | reverse complement strand
GTTTTTCCAAATCTGAGATCGTTTTCTGGATTACAGCCATAGCCTTCTTTCACTTTTCCTTTGTAATGATTAACATGACCTTTATTGATTTCTGCTTATTGGCTTTCGCTAAAACTAAAAAACAGTACGCAAAGAGAAAGGTGCTAGACAGAGCGTGACCGTCTTGTTATTTTGTTCTATAGAAACTAATTCTTCGTGGTTAGTTTCATTATGATTGCTTAGATAGGCGTAACTAAGATGAGTAGTCACTTT
>NW_027867813.1:0-252 GCF_054177405.1 Leptonychotes weddellii | reverse complement strand
TCACATATGGAGAGGAAAAAGATCATATCTCAGATGAGACTATGGGCTCCCTCGCTCAGGAAAGTTTTTACAAGGAGATATCACAGTGCAAGGTCAAAGGCAGGGTCAAGAGAATGATTCTGAGAGTCTCTTACCCTTGCACCATCGTGAGGATGGTGGTTCAGGAGATGAAGATGAATCTTCACTAACTATTTTTCCCGCAACACTGAACCAAAGAAAGTCCACAAAAATACAGGAAAAAACCCCACCCAC
>NW_027867812.1:0-252 GCF_054177405.1 Leptonychotes weddellii | reverse complement strand
TATTATGTATACATTGTTTAATCACATATATATATATTTTTAGATTTTATTTATTTATTTGATGGGGCGGGGGTGGGGCAGAGAGCACAAGCAGGGGGAGCCGCCGGCAAAGGGAGAGGGAGAGGGAGAAGGAGGCTCCCAGCTGAGCAGGGAGCCCGACGTGGGACTCGATCCCGGGACTCCAGGATCATGACCTGAGCCGAAGGCAGTCGCTTAACCAACTGAGCCACCCAGGCGCCCGGCCACCCCCCC
>NW_027867811.1:0-252 GCF_054177405.1 Leptonychotes weddellii | reverse complement strand
TTATAATGATAAAGGATTAATTTAAGATTTAACAAGTATAAAAACATACGCATCTAACAACAGAGCCCCATCACATAGGAAACAAAGAGTGACAGAATTAAAGAGAGAAATAGACAATTCAACAATAAGAGTTGGAGAGTTCGGTAACCCACTTTCGGTAATGGATAGAATAACTACACAGAAGATCAACAAGTAGATAAAAGTCTGGAATAACAACATGTTGTGGATATCCTATATAGGCAGCATCAACTC
>NW_027867810.1:0-252 GCF_054177405.1 Leptonychotes weddellii | reverse complement strand
TGATCTCGGGGTTGTGGGATTGAGCCCCGTGTTGGGCTCCATGCTTAGTGGGGAGTCTCCCGCTACCCCTACCCCAACCCTACTCTCTCTTTCTCAGTCTCTCTCCCTGATGAATAAATCTTTAAAAATTTAAAAATAAATAGGGGTGCCTGGGTGGCTCAGATGGTTGAGTGTCTGCCTTCGGCTCAGGTCATGATCCCGGGGTCCTGGGATCGAGCCCCACATCAGGCTCCCTGCTCAGCAGGAGGCCTG
>NW_027867809.1:0-1825 GCF_054177405.1 Leptonychotes weddellii | reverse complement strand
CCATACTTCCGCATCCGGGTCTCAGAGACACTGGGGGCCTTGGCAGAAGGAGCAGGGCCCCCCTCAGGTGGGCAGAGAAGAGGGCCCAGGCAATAACCCGAGTCAAGGTATGAACTCTGAGGGAGGACAGAGGAGATCTCACAGAGGTTGGGACATAGTGTCTGTCCAGGAAGATCTCTGGGGGGCATGGGGATGCGTAGCGAGTCCCGACTTCAGGTTCTGGGTCTCAGAGAGTCAGGAGGTCTGGTGTAAGGAGCAGGGTCTCTAGTTGGCAGGCGCGGGGGGGAGGGGGGAGGAGCGCCCAGGTTCTGTCAGGAGTCAAGGTGAGAACCAGAGGGAGGACTGAGGGACCCTGGACCCAGTAGGGAATCAGTCCTGGGAGGCCCCAGGGTGGGACAACGATGACATGAGGCATGTCCTGACTTCTGCTCTGGGTCCCAGAGACACTGAGAGCTTGTTGTAAGGAGTGGCCCTCAGGAGCATGGATGAGGGCACAGGCCATCCAGGGAGTCCAGATGGGGAAGAGAGGATAGGGCTGAGGGACCCGAAGGAACCCCTCTCAGGGAATCCCTGGACTTTGTAGCGTGATGTGACGTCCACAGTCTTTTCCCATGGCTCTCGGGGCAGTGAGGCTTTGGTCTGAGGCAACAGGCCTGGAGACAGCAGAGAGAGGATCACCAGATGTGCTGCGGCTCATGTTGAGATCCCTGAGGGAGGACTCAGGGAGGGACCTGGACTCCAGAACAGGGACAACGCACTGAAGCCTGCCCCTGCTGTCAGCCCTGGGAGGCCTGTTTGTGCCAAGTCCACAGGCAGTGTGTCAGGACGTCCGCATCCAGTTCTGACAGAGGCTGGGGGCCTGGTTTACAAAACGGGAGTCAGGAGCTAATGGGACTGGATGTGAGGACCCGGCGGGAGGACATGAGTGACCCTGGACCCCAGAACAGAGTCAGTCCTGGGAGGCCCCTGAGCGGGAGGAGGACGAGTGGCGCGTTGAGACATCCACATCCGGGTCTCAGAGAGGCTGGGGGTTGGGGTAAGAGGCGGATCCTCAGGTCAGCAGCAGGGAGGGCTCAGATCCTGCTGGAATCCAGGTGAGAACACTCAGGAAGAACTGAGGGGACCCTGGACCCCAGAACAGAGTCATCGATGGGAGGCCCTTGAGCAGCTGTCCGCCTGAGTCGCACCTCCGAATTTGGCCTTGGATCTCAGGGACGTGCGGGGCGGTCAGAGGGGAAAGGACTCGGGACAGCAGAGGGCAGGGCCCCAGGTCTTGTTGGAGTCCAGGAGGGATGCAGGCTGAGAGCTGAAGACCGTAGAGCCTGAAACAGACAATGATTTTGTTGCCCTTGGGCTCCTTCCATGTCCCCCAAGGTGGGGGGAGCAGCTGAAGTGTTTCCTGACTTCTGCACCCAGAGTCTGAAGGAGGTGAGCCTTGGTCTGAGGAGTGTGGCCTCAGGTCAGCAGAGGGTGGAGTCCCAAGACCCTGAGGGAGGACTGAGGAGACACCCACCCAGACATAGGTGTCCCAAATGAAGTCCTGCCCCGGTGGTCAGTCCTGCGAGGCCAGGCCAGGTGTCAAGAAAAGTAAGCGCCCCACTTTCTCCTCTGGGTCTCACAAAGATGGTGGCCTTGGCCTGCAGGATGCATCCTGTGGTTAGAAGAAGGAAGAGTTCCAGGTTCTGCTCAAAGTAAACATGAGCACCTTGAGGACAAAGAGTGGACCCCCGCCCCAGGACAGAGGGGCCAACCCCATTCTAAGCTCTTCGTGAATTGGGAGGGCTGCAGGGGAGGGCGTGGATTGTTGTCTCCTCACCCTCCTCTC
>NW_027867808.1:0-252 GCF_054177405.1 Leptonychotes weddellii | reverse complement strand
CCAGAAAGCCCAGACATGGGGTGTTGGAGGAGGAACTTGAGTATTTCATTTCCTTAAGACACTTACCTGGAAAATTCCTCCATCCTGATTTTTTTTCTCCCTCTAGGTTTTGTTCATCTTACAGTGGTAGCAGCTGAAATATGATAAATGGCTGATTTCAGGCTGTTTTTGAGGGACTCACTCATTTTTGGACACCAACAGTGAGGCTTAATTTTATTTGTCAACCTTGGTGGGCTATGGTGCCCCGTTGTG
>NW_027867807.1:0-252 GCF_054177405.1 Leptonychotes weddellii | reverse complement strand
CAAAAAAAAAAAAAAAAAAGATTTGTCAAAGTTTAGTTGACCATAGAGTTCAGTGTCCATTTCTGGGCTGTCTATTCTGTTCCATTGATCAATGTGTCTGTTTTTGTGCCAGGACTATGCTGTCTTGATGATCACAGCTTTGTAATACAGCTTGAAGTAAGGTATCATTATGCCCCCAGCTTTGCTTTTCTTTTTCAACCTTTCCTTGGTGATTCAGGGTCTATTATGGTTCCATACAAATTTTAGGATTGT
>NW_027867806.1:0-252 GCF_054177405.1 Leptonychotes weddellii | reverse complement strand
CGCCCCATCTTGCTGTGTTCTAAAATGTCATTCAATCCTATAGTCAGACGAGAGAGATTTTGTTTAGAAAATTGGTTCAGCAAAGGATAGCTATAAAATGCTGTGAAGATTGCTCAATTTACTCAAAGTTAGTAATGAAGACAATGCTGCTGCTGATTTTGATACCAGCATCCTGAAACTCTGGAACATTTTCTCAATGATTCATTGGTCTAGGAAGAGCCTACCAGATACTAACAATAACTCTTCCCCATT
>NW_027867805.1:0-252 GCF_054177405.1 Leptonychotes weddellii | reverse complement strand
TTTTGGGAAGATATTTTGAAGACACATTCCCGCTGAGACTTGGACAACAGCAAAACAAATCAACTTTGGGAAGATTTGAGGGCAAAAAGTAAGAACAAAAACTTTAGGGCAGAAACAACCACGCTAGAGAAATAATACAAAAGGCCACTGGGGCTGGGCCATAATGAATAAGAGAAAGGGTATTAATTGGTGAACTATAATACTTGACAAAGAGCCTTGAAGGCCAGAGTGAGTTTTTCACATGGCCACTAA
>NW_027867804.1:0-252 GCF_054177405.1 Leptonychotes weddellii | reverse complement strand
TCGGAACCAGCGCCTGCAAACCGCCCGAAGCGCCTCCCGCTCAGAGTCCCAGCGTCTGACTCTCCCGGAATGGCATCCTGAGCCCGCTGGGTGTGTGGCCCCAGCCCTGTGTGGGCGGCTGGGTCGCCACGCTCCCTGGTCTGTACGTGCAAAATGTCATCCTGTGCCCTGGGTCACACTGGGGAAGCCGCAGGGGTGGTGGGCACCCCCAGGGTGGCGCAGTGGGCGTCCACCTCCCCTGTCGGCTCCCTC
>NW_027867803.1:0-252 GCF_054177405.1 Leptonychotes weddellii | reverse complement strand
CCATTCCAGCAACCCTCAGTTTGTTTCCTGAGATTAAGAATTCCTCATATCAGTGAGATGATATGATACATGTCTTTCTCTGATTGACTTACGCTAAGCGAAATAAGTCATCCCCCTTACTTCTAAGTAATTTCTTTTCTCCTTAATCCATTATTGTCCATTATCTGGGTCTCTCTTAGGCACACATCACTTTGTTTTTTATTAGAATAACTTAGTGTCTGTTTTCTCTCTCCTTGTAGTCTCCGAAGTCCT
>NW_027867802.1:0-252 GCF_054177405.1 Leptonychotes weddellii | reverse complement strand
TTTTGGCTTCTTTCTTAATTAGTCTATCAATCTATTTCTCAATAATAATACTCACCAACATTTATCTCTATGCTCCTTTCAAAAGCTTCCCTTCTTGGGCGCCTGGGTGGCTCAGTTGGTTAAGCGACTGCCTTCGGCTCAGGTCATGATCCTGGAGTCCCGGGATCGAGTCCCACATCGGGCTCCCTGCTCAGCAGGGGGTCTGCTTCTCCCTCTGCCCTCTTCCCTCTCGTGCTCTCTGTCTCTCATTCT
>NW_027867801.1:0-252 GCF_054177405.1 Leptonychotes weddellii | reverse complement strand
TGAATGTATGTACGTAAGTAAGTAACAGGGTTTCTTTGGAGCTTATAGCTATAGAATGTGAAAAATAGGAATATAATTGATATTAAACCCTATCTCACTCCAGGATTATATTAGTGCATGGATACATGAATTAATTAAAAACAGAGGCCCAACTATCTGTTTTTTAATAAAGATTTTTAATTATTTATTTGACAGAGAGAGAGTGAGCAAGAGAGAGAACACAAGTGGGGAGGGGCAAGAGAAAGGGAGAAG
>NW_027867800.1:0-252 GCF_054177405.1 Leptonychotes weddellii | reverse complement strand
TCCAATATTGAGCAACATTTGACTGAAATCAAGTATTGGCTCCAAAATGAAGTAAGCACAGAACAAGCCACTTAATCACCTGCAATTGTTGAATGAAAGCTTCGTATGAAAGGAAGAAACTATTCCCCCTCTTCTTTCTAGTTTCTGTTATTTTCATCTTTATTCAAACATCTATTTGTTCTTGGAGGCCACTTGGCAGGATTGATAAGACACAGACTCGAGAGACACATAGACCTGGATTCAAGCCTCATT
>NW_027867799.1:0-252 GCF_054177405.1 Leptonychotes weddellii | reverse complement strand
GTGGGTCCTTGCTGCTGATACTGAACCTTCAGAATCTGAGTAGTGACTGGACGATAAGTTATTTTACACATGGGAAGGCAGGTATTGGAGGCTGCTGGGACTAGTAACTAGGTTCCTGTGATATCTCTGGTTTTAAGTGCCCACTGCTTGTCCTTGTGAGCTGAACTCAAGAAGGACGTTCCTTGTCACTGCTTTATGGATTCAGTGGGCTTTTCCAGAGATCTAATTCTTACCTCCCTTTCTGCCAGAATT
>NW_027867798.1:0-1825 GCF_054177405.1 Leptonychotes weddellii | reverse complement strand
CCACCCCCCACCATTCCAGCAGCCCTCAGTTTGTTTCCTGAGATTAAGAATTCCTCATATCAGTGAGGTCATATCATACATGTCTTTCTCTGTTTGACTTATTTCGCTCAGCATAATACCCTCCAGTTCCATCCACGTCATTGCAAATGGCAAGATCTCATTCCTTTTGATGGCTGCATAATATTCCATTGTATATATATACCACATCTTCTTTATCCACTCATCTGTCGAAGGGCATCTTGGCTCTTTCCACAGTTTGGCTATTGTGGACATTGCTGCTGTGTCTTCAATTTCTTTCATGAGTGTTCTGTAGTTCCTAGAGTATAGACCTTTACCTCTTTGGTTAGGTTTATTCCCAGGTATCTTATGGTTTTTGGTGCTATAGTAAATGGAATCAATTCTCTAATTTCTCTTTCTACAGTTACATTGCTAGTGTATAGGATAGCAACTCATTTCTGTGCATTGATTTTATATCCTGCCACATTACTGAACTGCTGTATGAGTTCTAGTAATTTGGGGGTGGAGTCTTTTGGGTTTTCCACATAAAGTACCATGTCATGTGCGAAGAGAGAGTGTTTGACTTCTTATTTACTAATTTGAATACTTTTTATTTCTTTCTGTTGTCTGATTGCTGTTGCTAGGACTTCTAGTACTATGTTGAACAATAGTGGTGAGAGTGGGCATCCTTGTCATTTTCCTGATCTCAAGGGAAGGGCTCTCAACTTTTCCCCATTGAGAATGGTATTTGCTGTGGGCTTTGCATGGATGGTTTTTATGATATTGAGGGATGTTCCCTCTATCCATACACTCTGAAGAGTTTTAATCAGGAAAGGATTGTGTATTTTGTCAAATGCTTTTTCAACATAAGTTGATGTGGAGGTTCCTCACAAAATTAAAAATAGAGCTACCCTATGACCCAGCAATTGCACTCCTGGGTATTTACCCCAAAGACACAGATGTAGTGAAAAGAAGGGCCATATGCACCCCAATGTTCAGAGAAGCAATGTCCACAATAGCCAAACTGTGGAAAGAGCTGATATGCCCTGCAACAGAGGAATGGATAAAGAAGATGTAGTCCATATATGATAGAGTATTAGCCATCCGAAAAGATGAATACCAACTTTTACATTAACATGGATGTGACTGGAAGAGAATATGCTAAGTGAAATAAGTCAAGAAGAGAAAGTCAATTATCATATGGTTTCACTTATTTGTGGAACATTAGGAATAGCATGCAGGACATCAGGAGAAGGAAGGGAAAAATGAAGGGGGGTGGAATTCAGAGGGAGAGATGAACCATGGGAGACTATGGACTCTGAGAAACAAACAGGGTTTTAGAAGGGAGGAGGGAGGGGGGATTAGTTAGCCCAATGATGGGTATAAAAGAGGGCACATAATGTATGGAACACTGGCTGTTATATGAAAACAATGGATCATGGATCACCACATCAAAAACTAATGATGTATTGTATGGTGATTAACATAACATAATAAAATAAAAAAAAAGGAAATAAGTCAAGCAGAGAAAGTCAATTATCATATGGTTTCACTTATTTGTGGAGCATAAGGAATAGCATGGAGGACATTAGGAGAAGGATGGGAAAAATGAAGGGGTGGGGGAAATTGGACGGGGAGATGAACCATGAGAGACTGTGGACTCCGAGAAACAAACTGAGGGTTTTAGAGGGGAGGAGGTTGTGGGATGGGTTTGTCTGGTGATAGGTACTAAGGAGGGCATGTATTGCTTGGAGCACTGGGTGTTATACGCAAACAATGAATCATGGAACACTACATCAAAAACTAATGATGTACTATATGGTGACCA
>NW_027867797.1:0-252 GCF_054177405.1 Leptonychotes weddellii | reverse complement strand
ATGTTACATTTAACTTTTAGAGGAATTGCCAAACTGTTTTCCACGGGGACTGTGCTATTTTACATTCCCTCCTGATATGCATGGGGGTTCCAATTTCTCTACATCCTTACCAACTCTAGCTACTGCTCATCTTTTTTATTGTAACTATCCTAGTAGATGTGACGTGGTAACTACTTGTCATTTTGATTTGCATTCCCCCAAAAACTAATGGTGTTAAGCATCTTTTTATGTGCTTACTGGAGATTAGTACAT
>NW_027867796.1:0-252 GCF_054177405.1 Leptonychotes weddellii | reverse complement strand
TATCTATTTCAACTTCCCGCCGCCACCTCTCCTCTGGCATCCACCATTTTCTGTATGTAAGAGTCTGTTTTTTTGGTTTGTTTGTTTTAGATTCCACATATAAGTGAAATCATTTGGCATTTGTCTTCCTCTGTCTGACTTATTTCACTTAGCGTAATACCCTCTGGATGACCTTTGCCACAAATGGCAAGATCTTATTTTTTTTATGGCTGAGTAATATGCCATTGTATGTACATACCATATGTACTTTAT
>NW_027867795.1:0-252 GCF_054177405.1 Leptonychotes weddellii | reverse complement strand
AGGGAGCCCGATGCGGGACTCGATCCCGGGACTCCAGGATCATGACCTGAGCCGAAGGCAGTCGCTTAACCAACTGAGCCACCCAGGCGCCCCAGATGGGTATTTTCTAATATGTTTATTATTTTCTTCCATTTGAAATTTAAGATTTATTATCACTGATTTTTTTCTTGACTTTTTAAACACTTACTTTTTTTTTTTTTAATGCTGGTATTCATCCATGACATAGACGCTGGAACACTGGCATTGTCGTTT
>NW_027867794.1:0-252 GCF_054177405.1 Leptonychotes weddellii | reverse complement strand
CATAAAATATAATTTTTATTGCCTTGCTGGGCTTGAATGGAAAACTTGAGAAAGCCTTAAGAGGGAAAACAACACCAGCAACAAAAACAAAATCCCTGAGCCATGGGCCACATGCACAGCAAAGTATCCTTGCAGTGGGGACTCCAGGTCAGTGGCAAGGAGAAAGGCTAACACTTAGACTCCAGGTTAATCCTGGGAATGTGGAAAGGGCTGGAATTACCCTGAGAGGTGGCTTCCCCAGGTTCAAAGCTG
>NW_027867793.1:0-252 GCF_054177405.1 Leptonychotes weddellii | reverse complement strand
CCTTACATCTTCATGTCTCAAGAACACAGGGACATAAGTTCCTAGGGTTTTGAGACTCTGCATTGAGCAAGACAGAGTCCTGTGTATATAAGCCAAGTCCTGTAAAACCTGCCCAGTATAAACCACACCTGATGAGCGGTGCCTGTTTTCAGGAACAGAGGGCCAGGAAGATCTGAAAGGCACATCCAGAATCAGTTGCTATTAGCAGGCATCTAAGAAAGAGTGCTAGGAACTTGATTATTATTATTTTTT
>NW_027867792.1:0-252 GCF_054177405.1 Leptonychotes weddellii | reverse complement strand
TGAGGGTAAAATAAAGGCATTTTAAGACATCTGAAACCATTTTTCTAAGTAATTCTTGGGTTAAAGCAAAAATCCAAAATTACTGATAAAATGAAGAGCAGAGTCCTACACTTCCCATCTATGGCATGCAGCCAAAGCAATACTCAGCAGAAATGTACATTCTAAGTGCATTTATTAGAAAACAAAAAAGATGGGGGGGGCGGAGCAAGATGGCGGAGGAGTAGGAGACCTGGATTTCGTCTCCTCTCAGGA
>NW_027867791.1:0-252 GCF_054177405.1 Leptonychotes weddellii | reverse complement strand
TTTAATTGGGGTGACTTCCTACAGGAGATCAACTATGAAGTAAATTTTCAAAGACAGGTTTGCTTTAGAAAAAAAATAACAGGGGGCGCCTGGGTGGCTCAGTCGTTAAGCGTCTGCCTTCAGCTCAGGTCATGATCCAGCCCCGCATGGGGCTCCCTGCTCAGTGGGTAGCCTGCTTCTCCCTCTCCCACTTCCCCCCGCCCCGCTTGTGTTCCCTCTCTTGCTGTGTCGCTCTCTGTCAAATAAATAAAT
>NW_027867790.1:0-252 GCF_054177405.1 Leptonychotes weddellii | reverse complement strand
TTATGTAACACCTCTCACAGCTTTTCTGTCCTCTATCGTATGCTAGTCCCTCAGTTTCTGGGAGAGGGAGGGTAGGACTATGAATTCTACACAGTGCCCAGCGGAGCACTGCTCGCAGAGGACACCCACGTGCAAAATAACCAGCATCACCGTTACAGAATCGACAGCTGATGTGGGGGCATCCGGCCAAGCCAGCCCCGTAACAGGCACCTCACATGTTTTAACTCATTCAATATTCACAACAGGGGCGCC
>NW_027867789.1:0-252 GCF_054177405.1 Leptonychotes weddellii | reverse complement strand
TAAGTCACTTTCAGGAATGCACGTTTTCTAACATTTCTGATTCAAAATTTTTTAAAAAATTAGTGTTGAATCACCATATTGTATACCTGAAACTAATATTACACTGTATGTTAACTGGAATTTAAATGAGAACTTAAAAAAATTGTGCTCTTCTCAACAAGGCACCAGGATGTTCCCAGGATGTGAAATCTCTATCATGTTCTATATAAATTATCAATGGTACTGAAATGCAAGTTAATGATTCAGATCTGT
>NW_027867788.1:0-252 GCF_054177405.1 Leptonychotes weddellii | reverse complement strand
GCTCAGTTGGTTAAGCGACTGCCTTCGGCTCAGGTCATGATCCTGGAGTCCCGGGATCGAGTCCCGCATCGGGCTCCCTGCTCGGCGGGGAGCCTGCTTCTCCCTCTGACCCTCCCCCCTCTCATGTGCTCTCTGTCTCTCTCATTCTCTCTGTCTCAAATAAATAAATAAAATCTTTAAAAAAAAAAAAAAAGAATCTACCTTGGGCTCAGGTCATGATCCCAGGGTCCTGGAATGGAGCCCTGCATGGGG
>NW_027867787.1:0-1826 GCF_054177405.1 Leptonychotes weddellii | reverse complement strand
TTTTTTCCATTGGACATTCTTTCCTGCTTTGTCGAAGATGAGTTGACCATAGAGTTGAGGGTCCATTTCTGGGCTCTCTATTCTGTTCCATTTATCTATGTGTCTGTTTTTGTGCCAGTACCATATCATCTTGATGATTACAGCTTGTAATAGAGCTTGAAGTCCGGAATTGTGATGCTTTGCTTTTCTTTTTCTACATTCCTCTGGCTATTTGGGGGTTTTTCTGGTTCCATATAAATTTTAGGATTATTTTTTCCATTTCTTTGAAAAAAGTGGATGGTATTTTGATAGGGATTGCATTAAATGTGTAGATTGCTCTAGGTAGCATTGACGTCTTCATAATATTTGTTCTTCCAATCCATGCACATGGAACGTTTTTCCATTTCTTTGTGTCTTCCTCAATTTCTTTCATGAGTATTTTATAGTTCTCTGAGTACAGATTCTTTGCCTCTTTGGTTAGATTTTTTCCTAGGTATCTTATGGTTTTGGGTGCAATTGTAAATGGGATCAACTCCTTAATTTCTCTTTCTTCTGTCTTTTGTTGGTGTATAGGAATGCCACTGATTTCTGTGCATTGATTTTATATCCTGCCACTTTATTGAATTCCTGTATGAGTTCTAGCAGTTTCTAGCAGTTCTAGGAGTCTTTTGGGTTTTCCACATAAAGTATCATATCATCTGGAAACAGTGAGAGTTTGACTTCTTCTATGCCAATTAGGGTGCCTTTTATTTATTTTTGTTGTCTGATTGCTGTGGCTAGAACTTCTAGTACTATGTTGAATAGCAGTGGTGATAGTGGACATCCCTGCCGTGTTCCTGACCTTAGGGGGAAAGCTCTCAGATTTTCCCCATTGAGAATGATATTCGCTGTGGGTTTTTCATAGATGGCTTTAGATATTGAGGTATGTACCCTCTATCCCTATACTCTGAAGAGTTTTGATCAAGAAAGGATGCTGTACTTTGTCAAATGCTTTTTCTGCATCTATTGAGAGGATCATATGGTTCTTGTTCTTTCTTTTATTAATGTATTGTATCACATTGATTGATTTGCAGATTTGAACCAAACTTGCAGCCCAGGGATAAATCCCACTTGGTCATGGTGAATAATCCTTTTTATGTACTGTTGGATCCTATTGGCTAGTATTTTGGTGATAATTTTTGCATCCATATTCATCAGGGATATTGGTCTGTAATTCTCCTTTTTGATGGGGTCTTTGTCTGGTTTTGGGAATCAAGGTAATGGTGGCCTCATAAAACAAGTTTGGAAGTTTTCCTTCCATTTCTATTTTTTGGAACAGTTTCAGAAGAATAGATGTTAATTCTTCTTTAAATGTTTGGTCAAAATCTCCTGGGAAGCCATCTGGCCCTGGGCTCTTGTTTGTTGGGAGGTTTTTGATGACTTCTTCAATTTCCTTAGTGGTTATAGGTCTGTTCTGGTTTTCTATTTCTTCCTGGTTCAGTTTTGGTAGTTGAATCATCTCTAGGAATGCATCCATATCTTCCAGATTATCTAATTTGCTGGCATACAGTTGCTCATAATATGTTCTTACAATTGTTTGTATTTCTTTGGTGTTGGTTGTGATCTCTCCTCTTTCATTCATGATTTTATTTATTTGGGTCCTTTCTCTTTTCTTTTTGATACGTCTGGCCAGGGGTTTATCGATCTTATTAATTCTTTCAAAGAACCAGCTCCTAGTTTCGTTGATCTGTTCTACTGTTCTTTTGGTTTCTATTTCATTGATTTCTGCTCTGCTCTTTATTATTTCTGCTCTCCTGCTGGGTTTAGGCTTTATTTGCTGTTCTTTCTCCAGCTCCTTTAGGTGTAGG
>NW_027867786.1:0-252 GCF_054177405.1 Leptonychotes weddellii | reverse complement strand
GCAACCTCCTGCTCCCAGGCTCCGACTGAAGGCTCGGTGACAGGCTGCAGCGGGACGCACCTCGGCCTGTGCTCGGCACACAGTGGGCCCTTCAGCGGTGTGAACGTCCCTGAAACTCCAGTGTCAGGATGTGTTAAGTAACACAGAAATTGTGATTGACCACACATGGTATTCCTTGCAACTGCATGACCTAGGCACTACTATAGCCCATTTTACAGAAGAGAACAGTGAGGCTCAAGGGCAGGGACGGGG
>NW_027867785.1:0-252 GCF_054177405.1 Leptonychotes weddellii | reverse complement strand
GCTCTTTGTAGGCCAACATCCAGAACTACAAGTGAAGTGAAGAGGTACTAGCAAGAGAGATTCTCTGCCAGTGTTAATTAGTACCTTATGCTAGATCTAATACAATGAAATGGGGTGTCTGGATGGGCTGAGTTCTAAGTATCTGGAGGAATGCAAACGCAGACAGGATGTACCCTCTTCTGGGAACATTGTAGAGAGCATTCAGGTGGCTTGATCTGAAATTTATGATTCTGTGATCTAGTGGGATGCCTG
>NW_027867784.1:0-252 GCF_054177405.1 Leptonychotes weddellii | reverse complement strand
GGAGAGTAATAACCATTGTGGGGGTGGGGTGGGGGCAGAGTGGGGAAGGGGGTGGGCTGACAATAAAAATGGGTATTAAGCTCTTAGTATAGTGCCTGGACATAGTAGGTGCTCAGTACATGGTAGCTATGATAATGATGGCGAAGAGTAACAACTTTCTGGGGAACTTTAGGCCAGGATCTTCCCTGAGCTTCAAATTCTTCATCTGTAAAAGGCCAGCTAATAACAGTTCCCGAGTCATTAGTTTAAAGC
>NW_027867783.1:0-252 GCF_054177405.1 Leptonychotes weddellii | reverse complement strand
GAACCCAGGTTCAGCTGTCTGTCACTTGAAAGACCGTTACTCAGGGCACCTGTGTGGCTCAGTCGGGCAAGGTCTGCCTTCGGCTCAGATCATGATTCCGGAGTGCTGGGATCAAGCCCCATGTCTGGCTCCCAGCTCAGCAGGGAGTCTGCCTCTCCCTCTCCCTTTGTCCCTACCCCCACTTGTGCTTGCTCTCTCACTCACTCTCTCTCTCAAATAAATAAATAAAATCTTAAAAAAAGAAAGACCATT
>NW_027867782.1:0-252 GCF_054177405.1 Leptonychotes weddellii | reverse complement strand
GGAGCGCTCCCCTCGGTGTCCACCCGAGAGGGGGTGGTGCTTCTTGGCCGCCAGTTCCTGCTGGTTCTGCAGCCAAGCAGTGGCAGAGACTTTAAGTCTCTGATGGCTGTTCTCCTAGTCCCCAAGAGTTGAACCACAGAGTGTTTTACTCTGCACCAGGTCGAGAACGTGATCAGCCGGTCAGAGCAGGGACCTCCTTCTGATGGGAATCCGTTTGGGAAACGCTGGGGAGGCTCTACCTCCGAAGATAAG
>NW_027867781.1:0-252 GCF_054177405.1 Leptonychotes weddellii | reverse complement strand
TCATGTTAACTTTGTGTTCTGCACCTTTAATGATTTCCTATATTATTTTTAAGAGCTTTTTTGTTAAATAGAATTTTTAGGGTTTTCTGTGTATAGGATTATGTTGGCTGCAAAGAGAAGACAATTTTATTCCTTCCTTTCCAATTTGGATGCATTTTATTACTTTTTGTGGCCTAATTACTCTGGTTGAGACTTCCAGCAGTATGTCAAACAAGGATAGTGAGAATGGGCATCCTTGCTTTGCTCCTGATC
>NW_027867780.1:0-252 GCF_054177405.1 Leptonychotes weddellii | reverse complement strand
TGTGTACTGGGAAGTGCTTTGCTCATTCACCAATGTGTTCAGGGGCCACATTCAGAGACAGTGCTTGTGTGACTTTCCTGGCTAAGCCTACCTTTTGAACCTCATCATTAGACGCTGCTTCCTTTGCTAATAGCCGGTTTTCCAGTCTTGGGCCATGGCCCCCAGTTTAGGTCCATAGGAGCTATTCAACTGCAGTTTCTTTTAATGCTGCTGCATTTGAGTAATTCATCTGCCAGTAATAAGGTGATTCCT
>NW_027867779.1:0-252 GCF_054177405.1 Leptonychotes weddellii | reverse complement strand
TTTTGGGACTTTATCAAGATAAAAAGCTTCTGCACAGCAAAGGAAACAGTCAACAAAACAAAGAGGCAACCTGGAGAAGATATTTGCAAATGACACTACAGATAAAGGGCTGATATCCAAGATCTATAAAGAACGTCTCAAACTCAACACCCAAAAAAACAAATAAGTCAAAAAATGGGCAGAAGACATGAACATAAACTTCTCAAAAGAAGACATACAAATGGCTAACAGACATATTAAAAAATATTCATC
>NW_027867778.1:0-252 GCF_054177405.1 Leptonychotes weddellii | reverse complement strand
TTTCTTTTGCCTTTTTCTCTCCTTCTTCCTTTGTTGAGAATTCCTCAATATGATCTTCCCATATGCTATTCTCCTCAGCTGGATCCTCTTAATATTTATCCCCTCTAGTATGTTATTTATCCCATTGATTGTATTTCTCATAACAATTTTTTTGCACTTGTTTTTCTTTTTAAAATGTTCCTTTTTTTACACTTTTATTTTTCTTCTCTCTTTTTCTGTATGTGTATGTTTTAGACTTATTTTAAATTCTTT
>NW_027867777.1:0-252 GCF_054177405.1 Leptonychotes weddellii | reverse complement strand
GTCTGGGGTCCTGACTGACCCCGTCGCATCTCACCTGCGACCAGGATGTCCAGGGGGTCACTGGGGGCCGACCACTCGGAGGAGAGCTTGCGTCCACCATAGCATGCGTACCGGCCCCCGTGGGAGGGTCTCACAGGGCCCAGGTAGAAGTCTGCCCCAGAGAGCCCAGCCTGGGGCTGTCGGCCAAGAAGCTGGGGAGGGTCCCGTGCGCCCTCCTTGGACAGAGCGAATCTGTCGTAGCCGACATCAGAG
>NW_027867776.1:0-1826 GCF_054177405.1 Leptonychotes weddellii | reverse complement strand
GGAAATAAAAACTTTAAATGACACACTGGGCCAAATGGACTTCACAGATATATTCAGAACCTTCCATCCCAAAGCAACAGAATACACATTCTTCTCTAGTGCCCATGGAACATTCTCCAGAATAGATCACATCCTGGGTCACAAATCAGGTCTCAACCAGTACCAAAAGATTGGGACCATTCCCTGCATATTTTCAGACCACACTGCTTTGAAACTAGAACTCAATCACAAGAGGAAAGTCGGAAAGAACTCAAATACATGGAGGCTAAAGAGCATTCTACTAAAGAATGAATAGGTCAACCAGGAAATTAAAGAATTAAAAAAATTCATGGAGGGGCGCCTGGGTGGCTCAGTCGTTAAGCGCCTGCCTTCGGCTCAGGTCATGATCTGAGGGTCCTGGGATCAAGCCCTGCATCGGGCTCTCTGCTCTGCAGGAAGCCTGCTTCTCCCTCTCCCACTCCCCCTGCTTGTGTTCCCTCTCTCACTGTGTCTTTCTCTGTCAAATAAATAAATAAAATCTTTAAAAAAAAAAAATTCATGGAAACCAATGAAAATGAAAACACAACTGTTCAAAATCTTTGGGATGCAGCAAAGGCAGTCCTGAGAGGAAAGTACATAGCAATACAAGCCTTTTGCAAGAAACGAGAAAGGTCTCAAATACACAACCCAACCCTACACCTAAAGGAGCTGGAGAAAGAACAGCAAATAAAGCCTCAACTCAGCAGGAGAAGAGAAATAATAAAGATCAGAGCAGAAATCAATGAAATGGAAACCAAAAGAACAGTAGAACAGATCAATGAAACTAGGGGCTGGTTCTTTGAAAGAATGAACAAGATTGATAAACCCTTGGCCAGACTTATCAAAAAGAAAAGAGAAATGACCCAAATAAATAAAATCATGAATGAAAGAGGAAAGATCACAACCAACACCAAAGAAATACAATTATAAGAACATATTATGAGCAACTATATGCCAGCAAAATAGATAATCTGGAAGAAACGGATGCATTCCTAGAGATGTATAAACTACCAAAACTGAACCAGGAAGAAATAGAAAACCTGAACAGGCCTATAACCACTCAGGAAATTGAAGCAGTCATCAAAATACTCCCAAAAACAAAAGCCCAGGGCCAGATAGCTTCCCAGGGGACTTCTACCAAATGTTTCAAGAAGAATTAATACCTATTCTTCTGAAACTCTTCCAAAAATAGAAATGGAAGGAAACATTCCAAACTCGTTTTATGAGGCTACCATTACCTTGATCCCCAAACCAGACAAAGACCCCATCAAAAAGGAAAATTACAAATATCCCTGATGAATATGGATGTAAAAATTCTCACCAAAATACTAGCCAATAGGATCCAACAGTACATTAAAAGGATTATTCACCACGACCAAGTGGGATTTATCCCTGGGCTACAAGGTTGCTTCAACACCCGCAAATCAACTAATGTGATACAATACATTAATAAAAGAAAGAACAAGAACTATATGATCCTCTCAGTAGATGCAGAAAAAGCATTTGACAAAGTACACCGTCCTTTCTTGATCAAAACTCTTCAGAGTATAGGCATAGAGGGTACATACCTCAATATCATAAAAGCCATCTATGAAAAACCCACAGCGAATATCATTCTCAATGGGGAAAAACTGAAAGCTTTCCGCCTAAGGTCAGGAACACGGCAGGGATGTCCACTATCACCACTGCTATTCAACATAGTATTAGAAGTCCTAGCCACAGCAATCAGACAACAAAAAGAAATCAAAGGCATCCAAATTGGCAAAGAAGAAGTCAAACTCTCACTCTTTGCAGGTGATTTGATACTT
>NW_027867775.1:0-13177 GCF_054177405.1 Leptonychotes weddellii | reverse complement strand
TAGTGCAATTGCTGGATCATATGGTAGCTCTATTTTCAACTAAAAAAAGGTAGTCTTAAAAAGACATACATTTATATGTGTCTATACTATCTTACCACATAAAACATACTTTGTACAGAGCACTTTTGAGCTGTGGAGACCGTTCCGTGGGAGGAAGGAGCCTGGGAGTCAGCCCACTAGCGTGCCTGTGTCAGATCCCTCTGGCCCAGCCAGACCCAGTCTAGCTTGTTTAGGCTAGTGGCCATGGGCCATGGTTCCCAATGGAAATTATATGACATAGACTATTTGGGGTGATATCTTCCTGAAAGATCTTCAAGAATTACAGAAGACAAAAAAACACTAATGCATTTGAGAAAGTGGTAAAGTTTGAGGGGAGTTGAAAAAATCCTGCTTTCCTGATCTGTAGCTTGGCTGGATATCTGTGAACATGAATAGCCAGGGGCAATGAAGAGGACTATGACCCACATTGTGAGGAAGAAGAGGATGAGGACCCTGGGGGACACAGAGGACTATTAAGTGGGAGTAACCTGCAATGTGGAGCAGCAGGAGTCTGAAGCCTTTGATCCTGCTGAGTACCAGTTCACTGCTTGATCTATAAGGAGTTCAAGGGTGCCCTCAATGAGCACACAACCAGCCTAGCCTCTGTCCAAAAGGCCAGTGATGCTCACTGCCATTAGCACATCCTCCCTATGGCACTGGTATCTCATTTAGTTGCTAAATTTAGTTAATTTCTACTGGCAAGTTGCAGAGATACTGGATAGACACAAGTCTGATTCTCCTCAGCTGCTCATTGAGGCTCAAATTCAACCCCATCCCTCAAAACATGTCCCTACAGCCCACCCCCCTCACCACTGCACAGTGTGTATGCAGTTTGTGCAGAAGGAAAACCTACTTTCTCTGGCTTATCAGCAACAGTTTTGTTGTAGCTTCTGGGAGCAGCACTGTTCAGTACTTGGATGGCATGGGTGTGGGAGTCTTCTTACATAGCTCAGGACTGTCCACTCCAAACACCAGAGAACTTCGTGTTTCCATCGCTGCATGATGAAGAATTGAGAGACAAATACAGGGGCTACCTCTTCAGGGACTATGTGGAGAGTCTTTACCAGCTCCAGCTGTGCCCTATTGCAGATTGCCTCCTGGTTGTTTAGGTATAGGAGCCCAGAGCTTGCTAAGTACACTCCAATCATTGCAATGAGGTCTTCTGTTTCAAGTGTCGTCAGAGGTATCACACCCCCACAGACTATGCCACAATCCAGAAATGACTCTCAAAATGTGCTGATAACTCTGAAAGAGTCAACTACATAGATACTCACGCTAAAGACTGTCGCAAGTGCAACACCTGCATTGAGAAGAACAAAGGCTGCAATCACATGTGATGCTCCAAACGTAACCATGACTTCTACTGGATATGTCTAGGAGGTTAGAAGACCCACAGCAACAAGTACTATGAGTACAGTTGGTACCAGTAGAACTCTGACACTGTCAACCAGAGCCAGGAAGCCCAGGCCAGGGAGGCCCTCAAGTAGTACTTGTTCTATTTTGAGAGGTGGGAAAAGCACAAGAGCTTGCAGCTGGAGGCATAGATATACCAGAGGATTCATGAGAAGATTCAGGAGAGGGGCATGAATAATCTGGGGACCTGGAATGACTGACAGCACCTACAGAATGCTGCCATGTTCTTGGCCAAGTGCTGATACACCCTGCAGTACACGTGCCCGTATACGTACTACATGGAGTCTGGACCCAGGAAGAAGCTGTTGGAATACCAGAAGGCTCAGCTGGAAGCTGAGATCGAAACCTGTCATGGAAAGTGGAGTGTGCAGACAGCTATGACAACAGGGGACTTAGAGAACCAGATGCACATAGCAGAGCAGTGGAGGAAAAGGCTGCTGAAGGATTTCCATGACAGCTAGGTTGGGACATGGACATGCTGGAGAGAGGAAGATGTGGCTGCGAGGAATCCTTAGGAAGGATTCAACCTCTGGGCGACCTTTCATGACCCCAGGCAACAGCCGGTGCCCCACTCTGGGAGACACTGGCCACACACACTTAGTCAATTTCTGTTTTCTTCTCATCTTTTCTTTTTGTTTCTACCAGGGTAGAGGCCATGTTGAACTGGCCTCTTTTTAAGACTTTTAATTCCCACTGGATGGTTGTTGAGAGGAAGGGAAAAGTTTTTTTCTGAATGACTATTAATAGTCAATACTATTAATTAGGTCTTTACAACTTTGTAATTTTCAAATTTGTATCATTATACCAAAAAAAAGGCAAACCATAGAATTACATAAAACCCTTTAAAAATAAATTGGCATTGGAGTGTTTAAAAAATACTTTGTACAGACTTTAATGATATTTATTGAAATGAACTGAATTCACATTGCTATTAACACACACATATATTTTAGACAATACTGAATTTAAAAACATTTAAAAGCCATCTTCAGACTGAGGGATTACTTATTTGCCAGAAGGATATTGAGTCCCTCAGAGAAATATAAACTCACAAGTCTATTTTCTGTGCTGCCCAATATGGCGTTTTCTGCAATTTCTTCTAGATCTGTACAAATCTTAGTCAGTAGACTTAGACTCAACTATTATTAGGAAGGATTCATCCTCTGTTTGGGGAAAACCAGTTTAAATTTGTATATAATAGAAAACCTTCTCTAGACAATTCAACGTTAGCACAATTTTCTCCAGGAATCAAAGAAGTTGAAAAGAATTACCTCGTGGACACTGTATATCTACTTTGTTAATTAAATTTCTTATAAGTCATCCTTAACTCCTTTCTATCATTGTGAATTACATTTACTTAATTTTATTCTATTCCTAAATAAATCCAATCTGACAATTCTTATTTGTCTCTCCTAGAATACTTTAGTTAGCTTGTCACTATTGGGAATCAAAATAGTTATAATTGTACCTATTGTATAATTACTTTGTATTTATACCCATTGTACACTCACTGGCCATATACCTTGTCTTACTATTTGCATGTGAAAACAAATACTCTCCCTATTTGAATCCAGACCTTTAACAGGTATGGCCACTAGAGTTCCCTGATTTAAGAGAAAAGCATCAGGATTACCCTGAGATCCACTGTGATAAAGTCCCTCAATTCCGCATTAATCTAATGTAGATTCTTCCACTGTTAATGAGAAGGTACTTAGGACAGTTGGAATTGAAGTGAATGTTTAGGCCCAGAAGTTCCCTCATCATTAAAATATCGCAGTTGCACTTCTTTGTGTTCAATGTCCTCAAATTACAGTTTATTCTGTTGGATACACTGCCTTTCTGTAACCCCATCCACATGTAGCCTAAATCTAGGAGCAGTTATTTCATATCTAACCAGATGCTAACAGATGAAAGTAAATAGAGATCAAGAAAGAGAAAAACCCCATCAGCCCAAGACAGTGTGTGTGTGTGTGTGTGTGTGTGTGTGTGTGTGTGTGGAAGAGAGAGAGAGAGAGATTGATTTCAGGCTAATTCAAAACTGTTTATCAGAAATAATCGTAAGACCGTTTAAAGCATGATAACCTTGAGTGCTCAGCAATCACATGTTTTGCTCAGCAATCACTTATTGAGAGTATCTACTGTATCACTGCAATAGGCATTGTAAGGGATACAAAATCTATTAACTGAGTTGTAAAGTAAGTCCACAACTGACTAGCTATTTTGGTCTCTAAAAGAGCTCTTGGTTGACTGTAGCATTGGAGATAAAAGTGGAGGCCCACGGTCATGGTGCCAGTCCTTGAGTCACTGATTAGTAAATAATGACAGATTGCTTCATGGGATGAGAGCAATGATTAGAAGGGATCACCTTCTGGCAGCTTTGATGACTGCCCACTTTCCCTCTAGATAGACAACTTGTCCCTAAGAATTTGAAGGCAATTTTTTGATGAAAACTATTTTTATGAGATAAGCATAATTTCAGCAATGGAAAAATAAAGTATAGGAGATATAGAAAGACAGATCTTCCCATCTGTGGTTCTGTTCTGGACACGATCTCTGTGGTTTGAAATAGATAACTATCAATGTACCAGTGTACCAATGTACATTCCCACAAATGGTGCACAAGGGATTTTTTGTTTTTTCTCTGCATCCTCAACACATATTATATCTTGTCTTCTTGGTAATATACATTCTTTTTTTTTTAAGACTTATTTACTATTTGAGAGAGAGAAGATGGAGGGGCAGAGGGAGAGAGAGAATCTCAGGCAGACTCCCTGATGAGCACAGAGCGCTGTGGGGCTTCATCTCATGACCCTGAGATCATGACCTAAGCCAAAATCAAGAATCCAGCAATTAACACACTGAGCCACCCAGGTGCCCTGACAGATGTGATATCTCCTCGTGATTAGTGATATTGTCTTCTTTAGAAAAATGCTGTTCAGATCATTTGCCCATTTTTAATCAGATTATTTGTTTTTGTTTGTTTTTGCTATTGAGTTGTATGTGTTCCTTATATATTTTGGATATTAACCTCTTATCAGATATATGGTCTGCAAATGTTTTCTCTCATTTCATTGGTTGCCTTTTCACTCTGCTGATTGTTCCCATTGCTGTACAGAAGCTTTTTAGTTTCATGTAATCCCACTCGTCTATTTTTGCTTTTGATGTCTCATTCAAAAAATCATCGCCAACACCAACGTCAAAAGCTTTTCCACTGTTTTTTCTTCTAGTAGTTTTATGGTTTCAAGTATTACATTTAAGTGTTTAATCTACTTTGAGTCAATTTTTGTATATAATGGGAAATAAGAGTCCAAATTCATTCTTTTGCTGGTGGAGATCAATTTTCCTAACATCATTTATTGAAGAGACCATCTTTTCCCCATTTCGTGTTCTTGGGAACCTTGTCAATGATTAGTTGACTATAAATGCATGGACTTATTTCTTAAACAGTTCTCAAGAAATTCTTTTTTAATTGCTATTAAAGAGAAGTACTTGAAACTGGTGAACACAGACAACAATTCCTGAAAGTATTTTAGTACTAGTAATGATTGGATTAAAAAAAAGAAAAACTTTAAGAGAATTACACCTAAACAAAGCTTATTAATTGCAGGTCTTCCACACATCATCTAAATTAGTTTTCTGAAAAATATGCCAAAAAAACCCTATTTTTTAACCTTTTTTTTTTAAACTGTCAGGTGAAATCTGTAAAGCTCAAATGCCATTGTTTTTTAGAAGGATTCTCAAAATTTTCATATAGTTCCAACTGATGTCAAAAGCACTAAGTACCCCAAAAGAACCTTTTAAAATGATATTTTCCACCCAATTTTTAATTCTTGAAGGATTTATGTGTTTCATATAGTCATTAACACTTCTGAATGCCAAAAACATTCTTAACAGTGACTAGAGTTGAAAATAGATTTGTTTTTACTGTTATTCTAATTTATATGCCTTTGAAATCAAAGTATTTAATTTTTCTGTCTTTATTCTTTTTTTCTATTACTAATTATCAAGCATAATTTCAAAATGTATCAGAGGAATGTTGAAGAATACTTTTCATAGTTTACATTCCTCAGATGGTTCAAAAGAAATACATAATTCATGAGTAGGACTTTTGAAAATTAATCAATTCCACTTAATATATAAATTCAACAACCAAACTAGATCAACGAACCTGTATTAAAGGTAGGCTATTTTGCCTGAAATTTTCTTTTAGAAATCATGTGCCTGACCATTTGGATTTTTCCATTACAGGATCAGTAATCATTTACAGGAAAAAATGAATCATGAAATTTAATGGCAGGTCATCATAAACTTATCAAAATACCAGCTTTTCCTGAGAAAAAGGCCAATTGAGTCCAATCCAAATTTTCACATTTAGAGGAAAAATATGAAAAAAAAGTAATAACACTTTTATTATAAGCAGTCTAATTGATGTGCTACTTTGAGTACATGGAAATTCTTTAGAATTGAGATATTCTCATTAATTCATCTCTCATGTATTAAATGATTATTGAATGCCTCCTATGAACAAAACATCATGTATATGTACATGTTCTTTAACCCTTAGAGTAACAGTTCACAGCAGTGAGTTAGGTAAAAATTGTTCTTGTTTTTAATATGGAACTCTATTATTCACCCCTATCAAACATGAATAATATTTACCCTATGGAGTATTACAAGTAAATATTCCTTGGTTTTAGAAGTCAATTCTGATAGACTATGCAGAAAATGAAGAAATGTATAGCTTCACTTCATTATATACTATATAGAAATGTGTATAAGTATTATCTTGATAGAGAGATGAGAGCTGGAGTGATGGTATTCAACACAGTTTCCTGTGTGCTTTAAATTGCAACATAAGGGAAAAAAATATTGCACACAATTCTTTCGGGAAAAAAGATAAGGAAACTTGATTCCATAATACAGCACTTTTCTTGAAGCTAAATTTAAAAGACCTAAGGTAGACAAAAAGGGAGAGATGTGTAGGGAATATAAATGAGAAAAACCTGGTTTTATAAAATGATATTTAAGAGAGAAGGTACAGTGCCATGTCCACAGATTCAAAGGAGCATCTCTGCACATTCCTGCCTTTCTTATTTTTTAAGAGAAAGGGTTACATGCCAGAAAGCTGACAATAAGAGAAGTGTTTGGGAATTCAGTGTTTTTATCTTGAATACAACATCTAAGAGAAATGGAAAGGCTTCATTTTTTTTTTATCTGCACAAAAGCAAATTCAAAAGATTATTACTTTTTATCCTCTTGGTGATATTGCCATAGGTTTTAATTAAATATTTCTCCCCTCAAACCTACCCTTTAAATTTGTGACCAAGAATGCTTTAGGGAAGAATGAAAGTTGAACATTCCACTGGACAGGTCATGCTTTTAAAGTTCTGCTGACTCTTACTGATAAAGTGTTAAAAATGAAAAGCTGGAGAGGGAGTCTGATCCATGTAAAACCCGTAATGCTCACTGCAAAGAAAAGGGGGATCCCAAAGTCAGCTGTGATTGGCATCAGCATCACTATACCTCAGAGAATAAAGTCACATTAAATATCATCTTTCCTTTATATTACAGCTTACAAACTTTAGGTTAGTTCTACTATGAGATTTTATTTTTTTTTAAGATTTTATTTATTTATTTGACAGAGAGAGACACAGTGAGAGAAGGAACATAAGCAGGGGAAGTGGGAGAGGGAGAAGCAGGCTTCCCGTGGAGTAGGGAGCCCGAAGCGGGGCTCGATCCCAGGACCCTGGGATCATGACCTGAGCTGAAGGCAGATGCTTAATGACTGAGCCACCCAGGCGCCCCTACTATGCAGTCTGCATTGTTTCAGCCTTTTGTCCACATCTGAGATCTTTGAAAATATTCAGTCTTAAAGGGGTCAAATTGCTCTCAAGTGTATTCACTTCACCTAGACATGGGTTTGTAAGTTGGAGTGTTTAAAGTTTTGAATGGAGGATACTCCTACCATTTTTTCCCCCTTCAATTCTGGTCACAGTTATGCCATGGCAAGAAGAGCTTTTCTATCTAGACTCTTCTTGATTGAGACTTCTGTGGAATGGAGTTAGCAAGACAGTCAGTGAGGCTGAGGTTAAGAACCTGTCTGTGTGTGGGTCCACGCATGTGTGTGCGTGCCTGCGTGTGTGTGTGTGTGTTTGGGGATGCTGATGGAGATGCTCTTTGTAGCAAAGTTATCTAATAAATCTGACTAATATACCATGTTTATTAGAATCAATGTTTCACTCCATGACATTTGTAGCCCCTCCTGTCTTCAGGTATTTCCTGACATCCTAGCGTGACTTCTATAATAATCACACTTGATAATAATGGCTAAGAATTATTTATGACTTACTGAGTAGTGTTTTAAGTGCTTTACATTATTATCTCACGTAAGACTGATTAATACACTATGAGTTGAGTACTACTATTTGCATCCCAATTTTATAGATGAGGAAACTGAAGCCTAGAAAAGTTCAGTGACTTGCTCTGGGTTGCAAAACTAGTTATCAGATTAAGCCAATATTTAATCCCAGCCATGGTTGTAGCTACTATAACATTCTGCTCTTGATTCCTTCAGTATTTCATATTTGTATCCCCAATATTGTTCTCTAATTAGCACTTCTCTTTCTTTTTCTTCCTTTCTTCCTCTTTCCCTTCCTTTATTCCTTCCTTCTTTTCTTCCTTCCTTCCTCCCTCTTCCCCCTTCTCTCCCTCCCTTCTTTCCTTAATTCCTCTCTTCTATTAACATATATATATATTTATTTATAAGCATGTGTATGTTAATATATTAATAATTGGTAAAAATTCTCTCTAGGAAAAGATAAATTCTTCAGGTGTATATGGAGTTAGTTTGTAGGCATGTACAATACCTGGAAATGAGAAAACTGTTTTTCATTAGACAAGATAAGTAATTTTTAATTATCCTGAATTCTTTTGACATTAATAAAGAAAGGAAGGTGGAGGAGGAAAAGCGGCGTTGGGGGAAGTGAGCCAGTGAGACTGTGGACTACTCAAGTCCTATAATGTGAATGCCACTTCAAGTTCCCTCCAAAATGTTTAATAAATTTCTATAAAATTCTCAAATCAAGCTGATTTCTAGTGGAAACTGATGAAGGATCTCACGAATGCATCCAAGGTTCTGTTCTAGAGGACATTGAACAGGCACACTTGGAGCAAGAAGCCAGAGAAAAGTATGAGACATTACGTCTTTAAATGCATCAAAGTTTGCAGAGGGCTTTTGCTTTTCAAACATCAACAGAGTAGGGTTTGGGCCAAGTTGAAATATATCATCAAGGGTGGGGACCCAGACTCCACCCAGACCCAACATGGTAAATCTTGGTTTCCTTCTTTCATTCCCTTCCTTTCTGCCCTTTTTTTTTTTTTGGTCATTCTCTTCCTCCCTATTCCTCCTGCTTTTCCTTTTTAAATTTTCTTTCTCCCTTCTTTCCTTCTCCTCCTCCTTCTCTCTTTTCTCTAATTTAACAAATAATTTCAATTGCTTTCAAAAATACACAAATTATAACTAAAATTTGGACATTTAAAAATAAAGTTGAGGAAACTCCAGATTATGTAGAAAACAAGACAAAGGGTAAGATATAGCCACAGATATGTAGGTTATAGGAAATATTTTATACAGTTATGCTAAAGTTGTGCTATAAATTTTAAGGTAAGCTCCCTTTTGGCTAAAATAATAAATAAAAGGGATTAAGTGATTATGAGATTTATTTTGAACATAGGAAACAGTGCATCATTTCTTGGAATAGATACTTTTTTTTTCTTCTGTTACATTCCTTATGGCTTTGGTAGATTGTGGAATGTTACAAATTCTTCTGTTTGGTCATGTGATATGGTATAACCCTAATGCTTTCCACGTTTTAAGATGTTTTCCCATGTTGACCAAGGTAACTAGCCTCTTCCAGTTTTGAGAAAAATCTTCACCCCCATATGCATCCTAGCTCATCCTGGATTACAAGGCCAGGAAGTGCAGATATTCTGATTGGTGGAAAACTCTTTAAGACTTTGAAACAGTTAACACTGCTTAGCTTTTCTTCTTCTTTTTTTTTTTAAGATTTTATTTATTTATTTGTCAGAGAGAGGGAGAGAAAGAGCACAAGCAGGGGGAGCTGCAGGCAGAGGGAGAAGCAGACTCCCTGCTGAGCAAGGAGCCCAAGGTAGGGCTCCATCTCAGGACTCCGGGATCATGACCTGAGCCAAAGGCAGAAGCTTAACCCATTGAGCCACCCAGGTGCCCCTGTTTAGCTTTTTTCTAAGAGTAGGTTACTACCATTTAATCTATTGAGCTTTTAGGATGCAATGGGTGAAGAATCCATTAATTCCACTTGTAAATCTTTGATATATTTAAGCGATTTCCAGTGTTGAGATTCTTTATTAGGAAAGACTTCTCTCCATGTCGAACTTAGTATTGGAAGAGTTTACAGTGACTATCTAGATTCTTAATCTATAGTTGGAAAAAAAGAGTGTATTGTTTTAGATACTTAGAGGTAAACTAATCAGTGCACAGTGTGAAAATGCAGTAAGAAATGAATCTCATCGATATTTTTTACAAAAGAAACAAAACTTAGAGTCTCACGTGAGCTTTCTATAAAGCAATTACACTTGAGTGCTAGGTAATGCTACCAGCACAGCACTTTTTGATGGTTTATGGGAATTCTCTACAATCTTAAATTCTTTCAACTTAAACTGCACTTCAAAGTTTCACTCATATCCAGTAAAAATGATATAGTTAAGTTTTCAACAGGGAATGAATTATTCATTAAAGCAGATAATGGTGTTAGGACTCAACCAAGGAGCTATAACATTAGCATAAAGAATTCCCTATGCCACATTAATTGTTAAAATTGAAAATACACAATACAAAAGATACTGAGTCAGAGATCTTTTTTTGTTAAATTAAATAAACTCAAGTCTTTTATAGTAACTTTTTTTTTTAAAATTTTATTTATTTTTTTGAGAGAGAGAGCACATGAGAGGGGGGAGGGTCAGAGGAAGAAGCAAGCTCGCTGCCGAGCAGGGAGCCCGATGTGGGACTCAATCCTGGGACTCCAGGATCATGACCTAAGCCAAAGGCAGTCGCTTAACCAACTGAGCCACCCAGGCACCCTTATGGTAACCTTTATATCAGATTTTTAATCATGCTACCCAGGGGTTTATAAACCATTTGATTTTACTTATTAATGATACTAGTGCAAGAAATACACTTTTATGCAGACTTAATGATAGTTTAGGGTGGTTTAGGTGGTTTTTTTGGGGGGGGGTCTTCTACAAATTCCAAAAATGGATTATTTGGAGAAAAAAAAATAACCCGTGTGTATGTATCATTTTATTTATTTTCTCCCTGAAACATGTTGATTTGTAAGTGGTGGCTTACAAATGCTTTGATTGAATTTTATAAGAGAAACACCATCAAATCGTATTTTATTCAATAAAGGTATCCTGATTGAAGCATTCAAAATGTATCACTGATTCAAAAATCATGATGTAATACCTAAAATGTGCCAGATAAAACATTAGACAGTGTGAGAGACAGAGGTAAATATGACATGATTTATGCCCTGGAGAAAATAACTATTTATTTGAGGAGAACGACTACAAAAAGGAGAGGCAAATTTCAGGAGAACTGGCTTGCAAGCTTACTCACATGGCTAATGGCAAGCCTCAGAGAAGAAGAGAGAAAAAAAGATTAAGAGAAAGAGAGAAAGCCAGCAGAGAGGGCTCCCAAGATGGAAGCCACAGTCTTTTTATAACTTAATATTAAAAGCAACATTCTATCCCTACTACAGTATTCTGTGAGAGGTGAGTCAGTCCAGCCAATGGTTATGGGGAAGGAATAACACAAATATGTGAATACTCGGAGATAGGGATGGTTGGGGGCCATTTTAAAGGCTGCTGACCTCAGGTCTGTTATTGCATGACCCTTGCAAATGAGAGTATAACTATGTTAGAGTTCCCCAAATACCAACAGAAAATTAAACAGGAAGTAAATGTAGGTAACACAATAAACATAAAAGACTTGAAGTGTTTGGGAAAGTCCCATTCTGATTAGCAACTTCAATTCAACCCAAGAGAAGTTGTTTTTAACCACTGAAGGAATGCAGTCCATCTTTGGGAACCAATATGACGCCACATTATTTTAATTTAGTGAAGCAAAGAATAAAGAGAAAAGTCATAGTTCTAAACTGTTGGGTTATAAGTCCACGTCCTTCTGAAGATTTTCCTTCTACCTTGAGATTCTGGAGTTGTTTTTATTATGGAAAATTGCTTTTCCTTATAAGAAAGTTATTTGATAAAATAGAAAGAGCAGCAAATTTGGATTTAGAAAACCTGACTTATACATTTGGCACTGCCTCCTACCAGCTATGTGACCTTGGATTACTCACCTGCTATTTTTAAATCCAGTTTCCTCAAGTGTAAAATGAATGGAATAATGCAAAATGATTAAATGCTATGACAGTAGTACATGCCAAAAGCTATGGGATCTCAGAGAGAGGAGGCGAGGATATTGACTACTAGCAAGGATCATAGGATGAGTAAGGGGTTCGAGAGTAGAAAAGGTTGATTCCAGGTGCTGTGGGAATAGAGAGCTAACTGGGTAGAGGAGAGCGGGAATGATGCCCCTGCTGAGGTTGGGTCATATGAGTTTACTCTAGAGCCAAAGGGAAGCCCTTCCCCATGGCTTTTGGCGCTTGTTCAATGAGCTGGAAGCAAGGGTACTCATTGTAAATGGTGAGGTTTGCCTAGAGTTGGGATTGCCAAGAATGGCACAACTGGAGATCCAGGAAGCATAATAATCTAGGGTATTAATGAATGGGAAAAGACAGTCCCCTAAGGTAAGCCTTTCCAATCGTTAAATTTTGAATAGATAGCATTCTAATGCTACTGTGAGACACTGCTCACAGGGGCCTCTTATGTCAAAAAAACATGGTCTGTGTGCCAAGGCATCTGTTCTCTGTTCCCATTTATGGCTCTAACACATGGCAAATCACATAGATTATACCAATATAGACAATCTAAGTGGCTGAAAAAGCACTTGGCTAGCTAGCTATAGGCAAAATTGGTAATCTTATGTTTAAAGTATTATATATCCTCTGTACCTACACTGTTTCATTGTAAGTCCCCAGGCTTTTGGACCACAAGTAAGGCTATCACAAGTCTCAAGGTGATCCTTTTTACTTGCCTAGGAAAAACAAGTCTGATTAAAAAAGGGAAAAAAACAGGATCTTCAAGTTATAAGTTCAATACTTTTCATGTGTATCATCATAATACATGGAAATTTCCATGTTTTTCTGTCCTACCAGAACTCTTGTAAATCACTTCTGCGGAGCATCCACACACTCAGAAGTTAACCAGATAAAGGAACGAAGGCAACACAAATAGACTTGGAAGCTTATCAGATACAGAATACAGTTGATGGGAGAAACAGTCAAAATTAGTAACAGAAAAGACTGCTTTGTAGAATTTGTGAATAGAATTCTTCTTGGTATTTTTGTGGACCCTGTTCTATATTTAAGTTATTAATCTTAAAGGATAAATTTGGAACTGTTGTTTTGTTAGTCTAAAATGTATTCTTGCCATTTGCAACGACGTGGATGGAACTGGAGGGTATTATGTTGAGCGAAATAAGTCAAACAGAGAAAGACATGTATCATATGATCTCACTGATATGAGGAATTCTTAATCGCAGGAAACAAACTGAAGGTTGCTGGAGTGG
>NW_027867774.1:0-252 GCF_054177405.1 Leptonychotes weddellii | reverse complement strand
CAGGTTCTTGAGTTCGAGTCCTACAGTGGGCATAGAGCTTCTTAAAAAAAAAATTTTTTTTTTTTAAATTACGACACTGGGGCGCCTGGCTGGCTCAGTGGCTTGAGCGTCTGCCTTCGGCTCGGGTCATGATCCCGGGTTCTGGGATCCCGCATCTGGCTCTCTGCTCACCAGGGAGCCTGCTTCTCTACCTACTTGTACACTCTCTCTCTCTCTCTGTCAAATAAATAAATAAATTAATTAATTAATTAT
>NW_027867772.1:0-252 GCF_054177405.1 Leptonychotes weddellii | reverse complement strand
TTGAAAGTAGGAATACGCTGGGAGGAACCTGCTTGGGGAGGGAAACATGACTTTTCATGCCCATTGTCAACTTTAATTTTTGAATTTCATTCCTGAATAACCAAAATAAATTATCTTGATACTAAACATAATTAGAAAAGCTTGAGTTGCCACATTAATTGTTTTATAAGGAGGGAACAGTATTTTGTCATAGTGTACTTCTTTTTTTTTTTAAACTGTAGGTAAAATTAAATCATCCCAAGACTTAGAGAA
>NW_027867771.1:0-252 GCF_054177405.1 Leptonychotes weddellii | reverse complement strand
TATCTATTTCAACTTCCCGCCGCCACCTCTCCTCTGGCATCCACCATTTTCTATATGTAAGAGTCTGTTTTTTTGGTTTGTTTGTTTTAGATTCCACATATAAGTGAAATCATTTGGCATTTGTCTTCCTCTGTCTGACTTATTTCACTTAGCGTAATACCCTCTGGATGACCTTTGCCACAAATGGCAAGATCTTATTCTTTTTTATGGCTGAGTAATATGCCATTGTATGTACATACCATATGTACTTTA
>NW_027867770.1:0-252 GCF_054177405.1 Leptonychotes weddellii | reverse complement strand
CTCGGCCTTCGCTCGCAGGGTCATTCAGCTTCCTGCCGGCAGCCGTCGGACGAAGATTCTGCCTGGGGATTCGAACTGGAGCTGCCCGAAGACGCTCCCAGGGGCCCTGCGGGCAGCGGCCGTCCCCGCAGGGAGAGGCCAGCGTCTCCCCGAGGGCGGAATCTCTGGGTCTGGCACCTGCCGGGCTGCCGGCGGGGGGCGCTCCCTGGGGACACGCGGGGCTCCTCCCCCCGGGGACAGGGTGGGTAGAGG
>NW_027867769.1:0-252 GCF_054177405.1 Leptonychotes weddellii | reverse complement strand
CTGAAATTGGACTGGGTCCGACTTAGAAACATGACCGGGTCTAGGAACAGAGTGGTTCCGACTTGGAAACCAGACCTGGTCCGGGAACAGAGTGGTTCCGTTTGGAAACCAGAGTGGGTCCGGGAACAGAGTGGTTCTGCTTGGAAACCAGAGTGGGTCCGGGAACAGAGTGGTTCCGATTCGGAAACCAGACCGGGTCCGGTTGGACTAGATCCGAATGAGAAACCTGACCGGGCCCAGGAGCAGAGTGGT
>NW_027867768.1:0-252 GCF_054177405.1 Leptonychotes weddellii | reverse complement strand
CCCCCCCCCAGGACCAGACACCAGGACTGCAGAAGAACAGAGCTGGCGCCCCCCCAACGCGGACTGCCAGCCGCTTCCTCCCTCCCCGCTCCCCCCAGCGCGGCCAGGCCCGGAACGGGGTTGGCGCACGCGCCCGGCGGGGCCCCGCCCACGCGCCGCCCGAGCGCGCCCCGCGGACGCACGTGGCGCTTCCGGCGGCGGCCCAGCTGTCAATCACGCGCGGGCTGAGCTCCGCAGGGCGGCGGGAGCGGT
>NW_027867767.1:0-252 GCF_054177405.1 Leptonychotes weddellii | reverse complement strand
CCATTCCAGCAACCCTCAGTTTGTTTCCTGAGATTAAGAATTCCTCATATCAATGAGATGATATGATACATGTCTTTCTCTGATTGACTTACGCTAAGCGAAATAAGTCATCCCCCTTACTTCTAAGTAATTTCTTTTCTCCTTAATCCATTATTGTCCATTATCTGGGTCTCTCTTAGGCACACATCACTTTGTTTTTTATTAGAATAACTTAGTGTCTGTTTTCTCTCTCCTTGTAGTCTCCGAAGTCCT
>NW_027867766.1:0-252 GCF_054177405.1 Leptonychotes weddellii | reverse complement strand
TTAGCTTTGATATAAATTCACCTTCTTAATTACCTGTAAAGTATTTCACTTTGAATTCTGCTTTTGTGTGTTTCTAATTTTACCCTTCTTATTTAGTTTTTGTCTGGTTTTCCAATTTTAATAATTAATTTCTTTCTGTCAGTTGTTTAAAACATTTTTTTCATGTTAAGAATCTTATATTTAGGGGCGCATGGGTGGCTCAGTTGGTTAAGCGACTGCCTTCGGCTCAGGTCATGATCCTGGAGTCCCGGG
>NW_027867765.1:0-252 GCF_054177405.1 Leptonychotes weddellii | reverse complement strand
TTGAAGGTAAGAAAAATTTTAATCTTTGATGAATAGGGTGGAGATAGTGATGCAGAAGCCTGAGAGTAGCTTTTGGTATGCTGGAAATAGAATTTTGATCTGTGTGGTCGATTATAAAAGTATGTTCATGCTGTGATAATTCATTAAGTTGCACAATTATTATTTGTACACTTTTATGTAAATATATTTGATTTGTATCAAGTGTATTAAAAATAAGATATATAATATGAAAATTGGACTGTATGCAGCCTT
>NW_027867764.1:0-1826 GCF_054177405.1 Leptonychotes weddellii | reverse complement strand
CCCCCCCCCCCCCCCCCCCCCCCGCCGCCCGCCATCCCCAGGTCAGAAGCACTGGTCTAGGTAGATCCAGATCTGGTTTCTCTTAAAACATAGTTCTTGGACCTCACTTTTTTAGAAGGAGTTAGGGACATGGTTGGCAGTGAAAGGGGAGATCCTTCAGAACTTTTGCGCCAGGCAAATGTGATCTGCGGCAGGGGGCTTTGGGATTAAGGGAGCCTTTGGTCTTGATGCCCAGAGTATACCAGGTGTTCTGTGTTTGGGAGGATTTGGGATGAGCAATGAATTGGCCCCCGAAAGGTTGAGTCATTTAGCTCTGAGGTTGTTAAGTGCTTCCTGCCGAGAGCCCTGCATCTCTAGTTACGGTGCAGGTCACCAGTGGCGGCCATCAAGCCGGCCACCTGGAACCGGCCTCTAATGGCTTTGGCAGAGCGTGTCACGGCTGCAGATGGAGCCCAGATGGGAGTGGCATCCTACAAGATCCCCAGATTCACTGCCTTCCACAAGAATACTGTGTCTAAATAACCCCTTATTTCATCTCAAACTGAACTACCCCTGCTCCTTGCCTAGCTACTCCTACTCAGTGAAAATGTCATTCCTCAGGGAAGCGGAGTTCTTGATACCTCATCCTACCAGGAGGTCAAGGTCCCCAGTGTGATGGACGCTGTGGAGCTCCACCCGCATCCCCTAGGATGCTGCCACTGCTCTGAGGGCCCCTCACGGGCTTCCTGGGCTTTTGCCCCCACTGCGGGCATCTGCACGTCGCCACTGAAGGACTTCTTTTGAGCTACTGGGGCCACTTGCCCGCAAACAAAGAGAACCAGGAGGGTCTGGGTTTGTGTGTCCCAGGGTGGCCCTTTGCCATTGGCTGACAGGTGTGGGGTTATGAAGGTATGGCGTGCTGGGGTCAGGTTGGGACAACTCTGAGTCATCACTTACACTCCTGGTCCTCTGCAGGGTCAGGTGACTTTGCACAAAGTTGCCCCTTTGTTTGGCCTCCTTCTCTCCCCTCTCCTGCTTTTGCCTTCCACCATCTCGCCAGGCTCTCCGAGGGCTACTTTCTTAATACACCACTTTCATGTCAAGACATCCCACCTCAAGGTCCCTGCTATTGCTTTCTTAACACCATGGACTCCTACTTTGTAGTCCTTACCAGAACTTTAAATCAGATAGTGAATTCTTTATTGCAGTCTCCTCCAATAACACATGCCCTCCATGAAGACAGAGACCATTGTCCTACTGATCACCAGATCTCCAGGGCCTGGCACAGAAGTGTGACCTATTATTATTTTATTAACAGTTATGTGAATACTTTCCTAGCTCTCTTATTAATAAACAGTAAGCTATTTGAAGTTAGGACCCATGTCTGATAAGCTTTATGCTCTCTGCTTCATCCTTCACTGGGCTTTGCTGATAAGAGGTCAATCCATGTTAATGAATAAATGATATTGCTTGCTAGCTCTTATTGAGCACTTTCTTGGTGTTAGGCCCCTCCCCTGTGGTATGTCACTGGTCCTTACAGTGATCCTGTGATGTAGGGACAATGACCATCCTCATTTTTCAGATGAGGTACAGAGGACTTAGGTGGCTGCCCCAAAGACACACGGCCAGTCTGCAGGAGAGCAGGATCTTTTTTTTTTTTTTTAAAGATTTTTATTTATTTATTTGAGACAGAGAGAATGAGAGACAGAGAGCATGAGAGGGAGGAGGGTCAGAGGGAGAAGCAGACTCCCTGCCGAGCAGGGAGCCCGATGCGGGACTCGATCCCGGGACTCCAGGATCATGACCTGAGCCGAAGGCAGTCGCTTAACCAACTGAGCCACCCAGGC
>NW_027867763.1:0-252 GCF_054177405.1 Leptonychotes weddellii | reverse complement strand
AGGGAGAACTGAGCCTTCAGCGGGGGGCCTCCCAGAGATGGCACACCTCACATGATTGGCCAACACCGCCTCTTAGGAGTGAGACCTGAGCTACGATGTTGTCAGAGGCTGAAGTCCTGGTGGGACCCAGGTGTTAGAAGGTGTTCTTTGCTCTCTGCGGGTGGCCTGGGGTTTGGTCCAGCTCAGCCCCTGCCTTGCTCTCTGAGCTGGGACAGGCCATGTCCCTGTCTCGACCTCAGTATCTCTGCCCGT
>NW_027867762.1:0-252 GCF_054177405.1 Leptonychotes weddellii | reverse complement strand
TTTTGGCTTCTTTCTTAATTAGTCTATCAATCTATTTCTCAATAATAATACTTACCAACATTTATCTCTATGCTCCTTTCAAAAGCTTCCCTTCTTGGGCGCCTGGGTGGCTCAGTTGGTTAAGCGACTGCCTTCGGCTCAGGTCATGATCCTGGAGTCCCGGGATCGAGTCCCACATCGGGCTCCCTGCTCAGCAGGGGGTCTGCTTCTCCCTCTGCCCTCTTCCCTCTCGTGCTCTCTGTCTCTCATTCT
>NW_027867761.1:0-252 GCF_054177405.1 Leptonychotes weddellii | reverse complement strand
TCCTATTTAAAAATGGGCAGAGAAACTGAATAACCATTTTCCCAAAGGAGACATTCATATGGCCAAGAGTCACATGAAAGGGTACTCAACATCACTAATTGTTAGGGAAATGCAAATCAAAAATGAAATATCACCCCACACTTGTTAGAATGGTGATCATCAAAAAAACGAAAGATAAAAATGCTAATGAAGATGTGGACCAAGGGGAACCCTTGTGCACTGTTGGTGCGAATGTAAATTGGTGAAGCCATT
>NW_027867760.1:0-252 GCF_054177405.1 Leptonychotes weddellii | reverse complement strand
CTGTGGCCTGGAGAGCTCACTGAAGAACACTGCAATCTCTCTGCTCTGAGGCAGAAGGTTGGAAATGGTCTCTTCTGCTCTGACTCTTGGAAGAGATGCAGAAAGCCTCCAGAGAAAGCTGCCAGAGAACAAAAGCCCCCCAAAACCAGTTTTCACTGAGACCATCCCCCGCCACAGGGGGCAGGGCAACTCTGCCCAAACAGGGTTGCCGGAGTAACAGTGCAGCAGGCCCCTCCCCCAGAAGACAGGCTG
>NW_027867759.1:0-252 GCF_054177405.1 Leptonychotes weddellii | reverse complement strand
TCCAATATTGAGCAACATTTGACTGAAATCAAGTATTGGCTCCAAAATGAAGCAAGCACAGAACAAGCCACTTAATCACCTGCAATTGTTGAATGAAAGCTTCGTATGAAAGGAAGAAACTATTCCCCCTCTTCTTTCTAGTTTCTGTTATTTTCATCTTTATTCAAACATCTATTTGTTCTTGGAGGCCACTTGGCAGGATTGATAAGACACAGACTCGAGAGACACATAGACCTGGATTCAAGCCTCATT
>NW_027867758.1:0-252 GCF_054177405.1 Leptonychotes weddellii | reverse complement strand
TGAATCATGGAACACTTCATCTAGAACTAATGATGTAATGTATGGGGATTAACATAAGAATAAAAAAAAAAAAGAAAAAAGAAAGAAAAGTCATCCCTGAAATGCACAGTGAAGGGTTTTAGAAAGAATTGGTTTGCCTGCAGAGACAAGGGAGCAATGCAATTTAGTCCCTGTGTAAAAAGTGTCAGCCAGAGGGAATGATGGGGTGTCTTTGAGCAGTCCCAGCAAATTGAACAAAGAATGCGAAACAGA
>NW_027867757.1:0-252 GCF_054177405.1 Leptonychotes weddellii | reverse complement strand
CTTAACCAACTGAGCCACCCAGGCGCCCTAACTAGAGATTTTAAATAATGTTTAGTTCTCAAGGAAAAATAAGCCTCATGAAAGGTCAGGTAACGTGCAGAGTTGGCACATTTCTCGGAACGCCAGCCTGAAAGATGGGAATAGTTCATTATGTGTTAAATGCCAACTTGGCTCTTGCCCAGGCCCCAGCACAGGGCAGGCTCAGATGCAGATAAAAACAGGGGAGCTGCTGGCGGGGGGGGGGGGGGGGGG
>NW_027867756.1:0-252 GCF_054177405.1 Leptonychotes weddellii | reverse complement strand
TAATTTTGCCTTTATTTTTCCTATAAGTAAAGACTTTGTCTTTGGCACAACAGGGTTTTCTCAAAAGGGCATGTGCTACCAGGCCAGGGAAAAGTAAAGGAGCCATTCCTCCCCTCTTCACGTGTTACCCCTCCTTCCTTATCCTGTATTTTCAAAGGACACACCAATAAGAAATCTGATGGTCATTAATTTGCCTGTGAGTCTAAGTAAATGCAACTTGTAATGCCTTCTAAGTAGCATTAGTGAAGATGG
>NW_027867755.1:0-252 GCF_054177405.1 Leptonychotes weddellii | reverse complement strand
CCCTCATTGAGGTTTTGATTTGGATTTACCCTGGGGTCATTTCTAAGCTTCTGTGTGGTCACCCCTTTATATCCTCCATCACGTACTCTGTGAATCACAATTCCTCAAGCCCTCTTTCCCCTCCCATCCTTTGGACAAGTTGTTCCCTATGTCTGGAATTCTGTTTTTGCTCTCCTTTGCCTCCTTCGCCCCTCCTCATCCTCCTTCAGGTCTCAGCTCAAATGTCCTTTCCTCCAGGAAGCTCTCTCTGAT
>NW_027867754.1:0-252 GCF_054177405.1 Leptonychotes weddellii | reverse complement strand
TTCAGTGATTTCTGCTCTTTCCACTTCTACATGGTCACCCACGTGTGGTATCAAGGTTCTTTACCATCACTGGCTGGATTTTATTTAATTGAGCTTTACCTTTCATTCAAGGTATCTTGTCATTCGCTGAATGTGTCTAACTAATTAATGTGTTTCTGGTCCCTCCCCGGATTCTTGGAATTTATTTCCACCATTCTCAATCTGGTGTATCCCCCCCTTCCTTGCTGGCTTCCCGGTGTGACCAGCCAGTTG
>NW_027867753.1:0-1826 GCF_054177405.1 Leptonychotes weddellii | reverse complement strand
TGGCTCTTTTTTCACTTCTTGTTTAGAGTTCATACCTCTTGGGAATTGTCTCTCAGGTTCTCACTGTAAAATGCCATTTTATTCCAGAGATCTATCAGATTTATACTGGCCTGTTCTCACCCACTCATAACGTTACCTTCCAAACAGTGCTATCACCCTGCACTTTTATATTTGTGGCTCAAACTCTGATACTTTTTCATTGCCTTTGGAGGACTTACATTTGATACTTTAATTTGACAATTATGTTACATTTTAATTTAACATAGTATTTACAAAACAAAAAGAATAAATGATAAAAGCACAACAAACAATATCTGAGAACTCGGAAAAGGTCTGTGACTACTTGTGTGAAACTACATTCATTGTAGGGCCATCACATAAAGTAGGGCTGGTTTGCCCCTGTCACCTGATATGAAATCCAAAGCAAGTGCTGAAGTTTACACTGGTTAGTAAACAAATGCTCTCTTTGTATACTATTCTATTCTATTGCTCTCTAAGGACTCAACTTTTCACCTGCCCCTAGTTATTTTTTCTTCCTTCTCTATAACTTCACTTTCTCACTCCTGCTTTGGTTCATTCTATTCTTTCTATACCGTTCCCCTTGTGGTTCTTTACATGTGCTGGGAATACCCTTACCTTAGTGTGTTTGTCTTAGCTGTTCCTCTACCTGCAATACTAACCTCAGAGCCACAAAGCTGACTTTCCCACCTGCAAGTGTCTGTTTAGATATCCTTTTCTTACACTGAACAAACTTACTGACTACCTTATTTAATATGACAAACTGCTTCTCCATTATCACTCAGAATTTCCAACCCCCCTTGCTCCACTCTACTTCTTTTTATTCTTTCATTGCTTATCACTTTTGAAAAGTGTAAAATATCCTATTTTTATGTTTATTTTTTATTGCTTATCTGCTATTATAGCACATAAGATCCAGAAAGAAGGAATATATGATTTATGTATTTATTTATTTTTACTGATGTGTCTCATGTTCATTAAATAATAATTGGCAAATAATAGGTGCTCAATGCATATCTTTGATGAATGAATAGATTTATTGAGTTTCAAGACTTCACAGTGATCATATACCCACTTTCATTCCAGATAACAAACTCCCATTAATTCAGTTAGTATTAAATTTGGACTTTTGTGGTGGTCACGTAACTGCTCATTCTGAAATTATTTTTCAATGTGGAGCATTATAAAGGGGTAATTAGGAGTCACTGAGAAAGGTATTGAAATTGTGCCACATGTGGAAGTCAAGATTACTCTTAAATATACAATATTTCAAAACAGTGTTGAAGAATGGTGGAAAGAATGTGGAAGCAGGTGGAAATACAGCACAAATTTTTAAAAGACAAGAGAGCATTTGTTTACTAACCAGTGTAAACTTCAGCACTTGCTTTGGATTTCATATCAGGTGACAGGGGCAAACCAGCCCTACTTTATGTGATGGCCCTACAATGAATGTAGTTTCACACAAGTAGTCACAGACCTTTTCCGAGTTCTCAGATATTGTTTGTTGTGCTTTTATCATTTATTCTTTTTGTTTTGTAAATACTATGTTAAATTAAAATGTAACATAATTGTCAAATTAAAGTATCAAATGTAAGTCCTCCAAAGGCAATGAAAAAGTATCAGAGTTTGAGCCACAAATATAAAAGTGCAGGGTGATAGCACTGTTTGGAAGGTAACGTTATGAGTGGGTGAGAACAGGCCAGTATAAATCTGATAGATCTCTGGAATAAAATGGCATTTTACAGTGAGAACCTGAGAGACAATTCCCAAGAGGTATGAACTCTAAACAAGAAGTGAAAAAAGAGCCA
>NW_027867752.1:0-252 GCF_054177405.1 Leptonychotes weddellii | reverse complement strand
AGGGAGCCCGATGCGGGACTCGATCCCGGGACTCCAGGATCATGACCTGAGCTGAAGGCAGTCGCTTAACCAACTGAGCCACCCAGGCGCCCCAGATGGGTATTTTCTAATATGTTTATTATTTTCTTCCATTTGAAATTTAAGATTTATTATCACTGATTTTTTTCTTGACTTTTTAAACACTTACTTTTTTTTTTTTTAATGCTGGTATTCATCCATGACATAGACGCTGGAACACTGGCATTGTCGTTT
>NW_027867751.1:0-252 GCF_054177405.1 Leptonychotes weddellii | reverse complement strand
CATAAAATATAATTTTTATTGCCTTGTTGGGCTTGAATGGAAAACTTGAGAAGGCCTTAAGAGGGAAAACAACACCAGCAACAAAAACAAAATCCCTGAGCCATGGGCCACATGCACAGCAAAGTATCCTTGCAGTGGGGACTCCAGGTCAGTGGCAAGGAGAAAGGCTAACACTTAGACTCCAGGTTAATCCTGGGAATGTGGAAAGGGCTGGAATTACCCTGAGAGGTGGCTTCCCCAGGTTCAAAGCTG
>NW_027867750.1:0-252 GCF_054177405.1 Leptonychotes weddellii | reverse complement strand
TACTATTAGTTTAGATTCTGGATTATGTTATAAAATCAATAAGACTTTGCTGAGTTAACTAAAATGATAAAATAGAGATGCATGCATGAAAATTGTCAATGTAAAACTGTTAATATCTGCTTTTAACACAAAGTGAAATGTAAATTCTTTATCCTGAAGATACATCATCAAATATAATTTGCATAGAGATTCAATGCTTTGCACACCACTTTGGCTGACTATTCTATTCCAGGACTGAAAGTATTAATTTTA
>NW_027867749.1:0-252 GCF_054177405.1 Leptonychotes weddellii | reverse complement strand
GGAGAGTTGTCAAAGCTACTTGGAGCATACAAAGGAGAGGTTGGGTTATTTCAGGACTTGAAAAATTCAAGGAGACTTGTGGGATCGTCCTGGAGAAACAACTTGGCAATTTCCCAGGATTTTTCTCTGAACACTGCTTCACATTTGAGCAGGATCTTTCCCATCCATTGGTAATAGAGTCCCTTTCCACAGAACACGAATATCAGCTGAGGGGGAACCCAGGTTTGAACTGTTCCCTCCTTGGCTGCTGAT
>NW_027867748.1:0-252 GCF_054177405.1 Leptonychotes weddellii | reverse complement strand
TTTATTTGAGAGAGAGAGGGGAAAGGGAGGGGCGGGGGTAGAGGGAGAATCTTAAGCAGGCACCCCACTGAGCATGGAGCCCGATGCAGGGCTTGATCTCACAACCCTGAGATCATGACCTGAGCTGAAATCAAGAGTGAGACGCTTAACAGACTGAGCCACCCAGAAGCCCCTTATTTGACAGTTATTTTTTTTTTTTAAAGATTTTTTATTTATTTATTTGAGAGAGAGAATGAGATAGAGAGAGCATGA
>NW_027867747.1:0-252 GCF_054177405.1 Leptonychotes weddellii | reverse complement strand
CTAAATGTAATAGTCTGATCATGACGCTGAATAAATGTGTCTTTTTTAAAAAAAAAAAAAAAAAAAGAAATGGGCAAAAGAAATGAACAGACATTTCTCCAAAGAAGACATCCAAATGGCCAAGAGACACATGAAAAAAATGCTCAACATCACTTGGCATCAGGGAAATCCAAATCAAAACCACAATGCAATACCACCTCACACCAGTCAGAATGTCTAAACTAACAAGTCAGGAAACAACAGATGTTGGTG
>NW_027867746.1:0-252 GCF_054177405.1 Leptonychotes weddellii | reverse complement strand
TTTAAAAAAAGGATTGATAAGTTTTTGGTTGAAAAAGGGAGAAAGAAATATTAAAAAAAATAGAAAAAGGAAAAAAAAAGAAAATTAAAAAATTAACTTTGAAATGCTAAAGAATCAGGGGAAAAAAAAGCCATGAATTCTATATGCAGTATTCCCCTAGCACTGGAGTTCTGCCGTTCTCATTGATTGGTAAACTTGGATTTGGCTGGCTGTTCTTGCTGATCTTCTGGGGGAGGGGCCTGTTGCCGTGGT
>NW_027867745.1:0-252 GCF_054177405.1 Leptonychotes weddellii | reverse complement strand
TGAGCAAACTTCCAGCACCAGGGGTCACCGGTCACCGAGAGTAGAACCCGCTAGGCTGTGACATGGCAGCTCACCTACCCCCGTTGCTCAAAAAACCTTCCACCTAGAAGCCAGAAAAACCTGTTCCTGTTTACATAATATTGAGTAAGCAGAATTTCTACTGTGAAACACAGATTTTCAGGAGCGCTGATGACTTACAAAATGCACACATGTCCAGCAGAGCATATGCATTACCTTTGTTCACATTCCAGC
>NW_027867744.1:0-252 GCF_054177405.1 Leptonychotes weddellii | reverse complement strand
TTATGTAACACCTCTCACAGCTTTTCTGTCCTCTATCGTATGCTAGTCCCTCGGTTTCTGGGAGAGGGAGGGTAGGACTATGAATTCTACACAGTGCCCAGCGGAGCACTGCTCGCAGAGGACACCCACGTGCAAAATAACCAGCATCACCGTTACAGAATCGACAGCTGATGTGGGGGCATCCGGCCAAGCCAGCCCCGTAACAGGCACCTCACATGTTTTAACTCATTCAATATTCACAACAGGGGCGCC
>NW_027867743.1:0-252 GCF_054177405.1 Leptonychotes weddellii | reverse complement strand
CCTTACATCTTCATGTCTCAAGAACACAGGGACATAAGTTCCTAGGGTTTTGGGACTCTGCATTGAGCAAGACAGAGTCCTGTGTATATAAGCCAAGTCCTGTAAAACCTGCCCAGTATAAACCACACCTGATGAGCGGTGCCTGTTTTCAGGAACAGAGGGCCAGGAAGATCTGAAAGGCACATCCAGAATCAGTTGCTATTAGCAGGCATCTAAGAAAGAGTGCTAGGAACTTGATTATTATTATTTTTT
>NW_027867742.1:0-1826 GCF_054177405.1 Leptonychotes weddellii | reverse complement strand
GGTGCCACTTCGGACAAACATAAATAAAAAGCATAAGATGGCATTCAGGTTGAACAAACTGGACTTTTTAAAGCTACTTTTTATTTGGAGAATCACAAAGTCAGTAAAACCAACAGATCTTCCTTCCTTCCTACTGAGTCACACATATACTACCCAACAGTCCCACTATGAACTTTGCTCACAGATGTTGTTTCTGTACATCCTACCTAATTATGAGGATTAAAGGAAGAAGTTCACTGCTTTTGCCCATCATTAACGTAAAAATTAAGCCCTGCATCCTATGATTTTTCTCCAGTATAGAAGCTTCAGCTCTCCCATAAACACTTATAATGCATGCATGACTGGGAGGGCTTTGCTGAGAAAGGATTAGGGGCATCAGGTACCACATACTGTAACCCAGGCGAATGGCGGGGAGCTCATCACTTTAATGTGAGCAGAACAAGCTGTGGGGGGCTAAGTTGTTGCATTTCACAGCCAAATCAAGATCCCACAACTGTAGGAAGCAAGTGGGGGTGGATTTTAGAACAGATCTGAGAGGCAGTTAAATCCATGCTCCTTCCACCACTGCAGGTGGCTTCCCACCCTAGGCAACCTGGCCAAGGCTCAGAGGCCAGTAGCAACATAGCTGCTTGGAGAACAGCTAGGGCTGGGTGTGGGTGAGCACACATGTGCCCAAGGGCAGGATGCTGAAGATGAACGCAGAAAGAGAAGAGGCTGGTGAGGAGCATGTTGTGAGTGTTCTCTGTTTGCACTTCAGCTTGTGAACAGTCTAAGGCTTTAATATTTTGCTTGATACTTATTCTCAAGATCTGACTCTTCTTTTAAAGGAACCTACAATGTCGAAGAGGTTACTGCCTATGTTCTCCTCTAGGATTTTGATGGTTTCCTGTCTCACATTGAGGTCTTTCATCCACTTTGAGTTTATCTTTGTGAATGGTGTTAGAGAATTGTCGAGTTTCATTCTTCTGCACATGGCTATCCAATTTTCCCAGCACCATTTATTGAAGAGACTGTCTTTTTTCCATTGCATATTTTTCCCTGCTTTGTCGAAGATTATTTGACCATAGAGTTGAGGGTCCATATCTGGGCTCTCTATTCTGTTCCACTGATCTATGTCTGTTTTTGTGCCAGTACCATGCTGTCTTGGTGGACAGCTTGAATATAGCTTGAAATCAGGCAACGTGATGCCCCAGCTTTGTTTTTCTTTTTCAACATTTCCTTGGCAATTTGGGGTCTTTTCTGATTCCATACAAATTTTAGGATTGTTACAACACTTTGAAAATGTCATTGGAATTTTGATCTGGATGGTGTTGAAGGTATAGATTGCTCTGAGCAGCATAGACATTTTAACAATGTTTAGTCTTCCGATCCATGAGCATGGAATATTTTTCCATCTTTTTGTGTCTTCTTCAATTTCTTTCATGAGTGTTTTGTAGTTCCTGGAGTATAGATCCTTTGCCTCTTTGGTTAGGTTTATTCCGAGGTATCTTATGGGTTTGGTGCTATTGTAAATGGAATCGTTTCTCTAATTTCTCTTTCTACAGTTGCGTTGTTAGTGTATAAGAAAGCAACTGATTTCTGTGCATTGATTTTGTATCCTGCCACATTACTGAATTGCTGTATGAGGTCTAGTAATTTGGGGGTGGAGTCTTTTGGGTTTTCCACATAAAGTATCATGTTGTCTGTGAAAAAAGAGAGTTTGACTTCTTCTTTGCCAATTTGAATACCTTTTATTTCTTTTTGTTGTCTGATTGCTGTTGCTAGGACTTCTAGTACTATGTTGAACAATAGTGGCGAGAGTGGGCATCCTTGATGTGTTCCTGATC
>NW_027867741.1:0-252 GCF_054177405.1 Leptonychotes weddellii | reverse complement strand
TGGGATCATGACCTGAGTCGAAGGCAGACGCTTAAGGACTGAGCCACCGAGGCGCCCCTGAACATTTCATATCCTTATTTCTATATTTGTTATAACAATTTGGATATTTAGAATAGAATTTTATTTTTAAAATTTATTTTATTTTAGGGATGCCTGGGTGCCTCAGTCGATTAAGCGTCTGCCTTCAGCTCAGGTCATGATCCCCGGGTCCTGGGATCAAGTCCTGCATGGGGCTCCCTGCTTGGTGGGGAT
>NW_027867740.1:0-252 GCF_054177405.1 Leptonychotes weddellii | reverse complement strand
GCACGAGCGGGAGGGGCAGAGGCAGAGGGAGTGAGAATCCCAAGCAGACTCCCGCCGAACGTGCTGAGCTGGGAGCCCAGTGTGGGGCTTGGCCTCAGGACCCTGAGATCACGACCTGAGTCGAAACCAAGAGTCGGACGCCTCACCGACTGAGCCACCCAGGTGCCCCCAGTTGACGCGTCTGTTAAAGGACGTGATGAAGGACACAGACGAGCACCCGATGGAGAGGCACATATGGCGAGGTTTGGGAGG
>NW_027867739.1:0-252 GCF_054177405.1 Leptonychotes weddellii | reverse complement strand
TGGAACTACACTTCCCAGAAAGCTGTGCTACAAGCTCCTCTTTGTCGGTGGTTAGAGCATCTGGGAAATGGAGTCCGCTGTCTGCACAGCGCAAAGACTCCCGGGAGTTGTAGTTCGCGCTAGGTCCGCGCAGGCGCACCTTCCCACGGCTATTTTTGAGCTGCTCTTTTGTGGCTGTCGCTGGGCTTTTTTGGGAGGGTGGTCAGCCCCGGGACCTGTCTTGGAGGCCGGGCTCCGCGCCCTCTAGTTCAC
>NW_027867738.1:0-252 GCF_054177405.1 Leptonychotes weddellii | reverse complement strand
ATTCTCATGGTGCTTTAATGATAAAAATTGGAGTTCAGAACCCATCATAAATAAGGAACCCTATTCATATTATTAGATATGTGTTTGGAATAGGGACAATCCAGAAATAGACTGACCTTAGAACATACAGATTAGCATCAAATTAGCTCAATACCAGATCAGACTAAAATAATCAGTACTCCTCCTACTGTTAGAAGCTAGAGTGAGTCACTTATCTGGAGCCTCTATAAATGTTCATAGATAAACAGCATT
>NW_027867737.1:0-252 GCF_054177405.1 Leptonychotes weddellii | reverse complement strand
GCGAGGAACATAAGGGTTGATGGAAATATGGTAAAAATTTGTAGGAGAATTTATATGTCTGAATACACTTTAAGACATCATGATGGCCAACAGACACATGAAAAGATGTTCAACATCATTCATCATCAGGGAAATGCAAATCAAAACTACAGTGAGATATCAACTCACACCTCTCAGAATGGTTAAAATCATTCTTCTTCTTCTTTTTTTTTTATTCTTATGTTAATCCCCATACATTACATCATTAGTTTT
>NW_027867736.1:0-252 GCF_054177405.1 Leptonychotes weddellii | reverse complement strand
GGAGAGGAAGAATATGTCAACCAGAGTCTCCATTGAGTGTGAAGCCTGACACTGGGCTTGATCTCACCACCCCGAGATCATGATCTGAGCCAAAATCAAGAGTCGGACACTCAACCAACAGAGCCAGCCCGACACCCCTCTGCTCTTCACTTTTGAATCTCTTTGCATTCCCCATATGTACCACTTTTTTTTTTTTTTTTAAGTTCAGACCATTATTATTCCACACTGACCTGACCATACTAATCTTCTCTC
>NW_027867735.1:0-252 GCF_054177405.1 Leptonychotes weddellii | reverse complement strand
CGCCCCATCTTGCTGTGTTCTAAAATGTCATTCAATCCTATAGTCAGATGAGGGAGATTTTGTTTAGAAAATTGGTTCAGCAAAGGATAGCTATAAAATGCTGTGAAGATTGCTCAATTTACTCAAAGTTAGTAATGAAGACAATGCTGCTGCTGATTTTGATACCAGCATCCTGAAACTCTGGAACATTTTCTCAATGATTCATTGGTCTAGGAAGAGCCTACCAGATACTAACAATAACTCTTCCCCATT
>NW_027867734.1:0-252 GCF_054177405.1 Leptonychotes weddellii | reverse complement strand
GTTTTTCCAAATCTTAGATCGTTTTCTGGATTACAGCCATAGCCTTCTTTCATTTTTCCTTTGTAATGATTAACATGACCTTTATTGATTTCTGCTTATTGGCTTTCGCTAAAACTAAAAAACAGTACGCAAAGAGAAAGGTGCTAGACAGAGCGTGACCGTCTTGTTATTTTGTTCTATAGAAACTAATTCTTCGTGGTTAGTTTCATTATGATTGCTTAGATAGGCGTAACTAAGATGAGTAGTCACTTT
>NW_027867733.1:0-252 GCF_054177405.1 Leptonychotes weddellii | reverse complement strand
TGGGAATTGGACATGTAGTATAATACAAATCAATATTTATCAAGCATCTACTCTGCTCCATGGGCTGTTCTAGGTGCTAGGGATATATAGCAATGAGAACAGCAGAGTCTCTACCCTCCAGGATCCATGTGGAGAAAGAAAGCAAAACGAACAGACAATTGTGATAAAGAAAAATAAAGAAAGCTAAGTTGGATAGAGGTTATGAGGTGTACTTCTTTAGACAGGGTAGCCAGAGGGAGCTTCTTAGATAAG
>NW_027867732.1:0-252 GCF_054177405.1 Leptonychotes weddellii | reverse complement strand
GATGGAGTTGGGGAAGAATGGCAAGTAACTGCTAAGGGAAACAGGGTTTCTTTGGGGGTAATTAAAATGTTCTAAAGTTGATGGTGGTGATGGCTTCCCACCTCTGTGAGTATGCTAAAAACCATAGATTGTTCTCTTTAAATGGGTGAATTTTGTGTTATGTGAACTGTATTTCCATAAAGCTGTAAAAAAAAAAAAATACAAAACCATGTTAATTTGATGCAATTTTATTTTTTTTTAAAGTTCTGTATC
>NW_027867731.1:0-1827 GCF_054177405.1 Leptonychotes weddellii | reverse complement strand
TTCATTATCTTTTATGTAAAAATATTTTCTAGTTTTCATTGTGGTATTCTTTTTTTATTCATAAAGTTTTTTAGAAGTATATCACTTCTCAAGGTTTAGGGGGATTTTCTAGTTATCTTTTTGCTGATTTCTAGCTTAATTCTATGAAGGTATCGGTCTTATTCTTTCGGGGTTGCTATCACAAAATACCACAGACTGGCTGGCTAATAGGCAACAGAAGTTTATTTCTCATAGTTCTGGAGACTGGGAAGTCCTCAAGATCAAGCATGGGCAGATTCAGTGTCAAGACCCGGTTTCCTGGTTCATAGACAGTCGGCTTCTCACTGTCCTCACGCTGCGGCAGGGGTGAGGGAGCTTGCTCCACCCATGACCTGGTCACCTCCCGAAGTCTCCATGTCCTAATACCATCACCTTGGAGATGACGAATTGGTGGGGGGGGGGGGGATGTAAACTGTTAATCTGTTGCAGTCCCTAAATATGACCTGCATAGTTTCAATCCTTTGAAATGAGTTGAGCTTTTCTAGTGGCTCGGTGTACATTCATTTTCATTAAGTGTTCCTTGGGCACTTGAAAATAATGTGTATTTGTGGGAATGCAGTGTTCTGTGTTTATTAGTGAGGTGAAGTTTGTTAGTCATGTAATTCAGATTCTAGTAGGCACATTAAATAAAGTAAGAAAGAGATGAAAATAATTTTAAGAATATATTTTATCAGGGTGCCTGGGTGGCTAAGTTGTTAAGTATCTGCCTTCAGCTCAGGTCATGATACCAGAGTCCTGGGATCGAGCCCCGTGTCGGGCTCCCTGCTCCGCGGGAGCCTCCTTCTCCCTCTCCCACTTCCCCTGCTTGTGTTCCCTCTCTTGCTGTCTCTCTGTCAAATAAATAAATAAAATCTTAAAAAAAAAAAAAGAATATATTTTATCTAACACAGATATCCAAAATATCATTTCAGTGTATAATCAACATTAAAAAACCTAATGAAATAGTTTACGTTCCTTTTATTATATTAAGTCTTTAAAATCTGGTTTGTATTTTATATTCGAGCACATCTCAATTTGGAGTAGCCACATTTCAGGTACTTGCGACATGTGACTACAGATTGGACAGCCCAGCCCTACACCCTGTTGTTAGTTGTGTCAATTACTGAGATCTGTATCTGAGGTCTCCCTCTATGATTGTGGATTTGGCCCTTTCTCCTTTTCTGTTTTCATCAATTTTTATGTAATTTGAGATTGTGTTATTAGGTCTATTCAAATTTAGAACTCTTGTTTTCTTAGTAGATGGAACTTTTATCATGAAACGTTCCTCTTTGTCTCTAGTAATGGTTTTGGCTGTAGAGGTTACTTTATTTGATAGTTGTATTTGCCATGTCAGTTTTCTGTTAGTTAGGGTTTACCTGGGGATCTTTTACTTTCACCTGTCTGTGAGCTTACATTTTAAGGTATACCTTTGTGAATAGTATATGCTTAGTTTTATTTTAATGAATTTGACGATCTTTATCTTTTGGCTGGAGTGTTTGCTCTGTTTAAATATACTGACTGATACATTGGCTTACAGGTGCCATATCACTACTTGTTCTTTATTTGTCCCACCTGTTCTGTGTTCTTTTTCTCTCTGGCTTTCTTTTAGAAGTATGAAGTGTTTTTTAATTGTATAGTTCTCTGTTAGGTTGTTGGAATATATATTCCTAGATGCAGGGCACAGTTTAAACTTAGGCCTCATTTAGTACTTTTACTACTTCCCTGATACTACTGTTTCCTTTGACACTTGAATGGCATTAAACTCCCCTCCTCCGTTTTTGTCACAGTAATATTTTAAAATTTTAGATC
>NW_027867730.1:0-252 GCF_054177405.1 Leptonychotes weddellii | reverse complement strand
TTATAATGATAAAGGATTAATTTAAGATTTAACAAGTATAAAAACATACGCACCTAACAACAGAGCCCCATCACATAGGAAACAAAGAGTGACAGAATTAAAGAGAGAAATAGACAATTCAACAATAAGAGTTGGAGAGTTCGGTAACCCACTTTCGGTAATGGATAGAATAACTACACAGAAGATCAACAAGTAGATAAAAGTCTGGAATAACAACATGTTGTGGATATCCTATATAGGCAGCATCAACTC
>NW_027867729.1:0-252 GCF_054177405.1 Leptonychotes weddellii | reverse complement strand
TAGGGATACCCTCCTTACACTTAACGATTTTCAGAAACTCCTAGAAGACATTAACTGGATTCGCCCTCTCCTAGGGATTCGAACTTATAAATTACAAACTTTATTTAACACTTTACAAGGTGATTCTGCTTTAGACTCTTCACACTCTACCCTCAGAGGCAGAGGCCAAACTGCAGTTTGTTGAGGAGCGATTAAAAACTGCCTTTGCTTACAGGTATGATGATTCTCTCCCCCTGCTGCTTCTTATTTTCC
>NW_027867728.1:0-252 GCF_054177405.1 Leptonychotes weddellii | reverse complement strand
GGTGTGGGGCCAGAAAGCCCAGACATGGGGTGTTGGAGGAGGAACTTGAGTATTTAAGACACTTACCTGGAAAATTCCTCCATCCTGATTTTTTTTCTCCCTCTAGGTTTTGTTCATCTTACAGTGGTAGCAGCTGAAATATGATAAATGGCTGATTTCAGGCTGTTTTTGAGGGACTCACTCATTTTTGGACACCAACAGTGAGGCTTAATTTTATTTGTCAACCTTGGTGGGCTATGGTGCCCCGTTGTG
>NW_027867727.1:0-252 GCF_054177405.1 Leptonychotes weddellii | reverse complement strand
CTGAGGCTCCTTCACCCAATGGTAGGGAGAAAGTCCATGCATTTTACAGCTCGCTGTGCCTAAATCTGAGAGCCACCACTTATATGCAGGTGTCCCTGAGCATCCCCTTTGCTGCCTGCACCCAGATAGATTTGAGTGTTTTCTGTTATCTCTGCATTTTAACAGGATTTAAATCGAACAATTTTCCAAAATTGTAGTTAAAGTTTTTACATTATATACTTTAATGTTTGGATATGCAGATTTATTTTGTGG
>NW_027867726.1:0-252 GCF_054177405.1 Leptonychotes weddellii | reverse complement strand
CAGTGATCCTTTTCAGGATCTCATTTTATCAAGAGAGCAAATCACATGCCACGGGGGGAAAAAAAAAAAAAAGTGAGTAAAAGGAGCAATGCACTGGAGAATAGGAAATAAAAACGTCACTCCAGTTGAATACAGGAACCAATGGCCTCAGATGAGTGAAAAAATTCTATCAATTGTGTTCGCTTGATCAATCTTAAGTGCAGCTAGATGATTTGGCTCTGTCATGGGAGCAAGTAGTTACAATAGGCATGT
>NW_027867725.1:0-252 GCF_054177405.1 Leptonychotes weddellii | reverse complement strand
GCTCTTTTTCTAGTGTTTTCTGTAGCAACTGTTGGCTGGGGCGCTCTGAAACTGTCTGAAATAGACCTTTAAGTGTGTCCTGCTTCCTACGGGCACCTTACGAAGGCAGGTGAAGGCCTGCCAGGTGGTTATCGTCAGGAAAGGCATGACAAAATGTGGCGACCAACAAGAAAGAAAGCACTTGTGAGCAGAAACTTCCCGGATGATGATGATGAGGAGGGAGGAAGCGGCCGGGACGTCGCCCAGCCCGGG
>NW_027867724.1:0-252 GCF_054177405.1 Leptonychotes weddellii | reverse complement strand
TGCCCTCAGGGGCTTGTTCTAGTATATCTGGGGTCAGCTCAGACGTAGGAGACGGATGCATTATTAAAGCAATAGTGATTCATTCCTAGCATTGCCAACACTATTTCAGGATCATTCAGGAGCTGGATAGGGCAGAATTTGTATGTCAATTATATCAGTGAATGTTATATAACTGAAATATCTTCAGTACAGACATTTTTTTGAGATCTTTAGTCTTTAAAATGTGTAGTTTGCTTACTGAGTATCTGGTTT
>NW_027867723.1:0-252 GCF_054177405.1 Leptonychotes weddellii | reverse complement strand
TTTCTGGATGAGAAAACTGAGGCTTAGAGAGAATTAAAAACTTACCCAAACCGCTGCTGCTGCCCAGCATTGGAGCCAGGCTTTGAACTAAAGTTAATCTGATACAATGTTCTTGCTCTCTTAACAATTCTACTAGATGGTTTCTCGGGCTAGCCATCATCTATCATTCATCTATCTATGAATATAATCCTCAAAATGCCCATCAGAATTATGAGTTTTGCCCTATTTTTAATCTTCCTAGAACTTTGCTAT
>NW_027867722.1:0-252 GCF_054177405.1 Leptonychotes weddellii | reverse complement strand
CTGGAAATTAATTGAAGATTCTGAGACATGCCAAAAGATAGGACCACATGACTAAAAACTAAGGAAAAAAGATACAAGAAACAGACCCACAGATAATCCAGATAATGGAGTTAGCTGACAAGAACTCTAAAATAACTATGTTATTTTTCTTTCTTTTTTTAAAAGTAAAACAAAAGATTATTTATTTTGGAGAGAGAGCACAGGGAGGGACAGAGGGAGAGGGAGAGAGAAACTTCAGCAGACCTCGCTGAG
>NW_027867721.1:0-252 GCF_054177405.1 Leptonychotes weddellii | reverse complement strand
TTCACCCATGCTACTCTGTGTGCACATCATCTTGCTTCTAATCACTGCTTAGTATTGCCTGGCGTGCACCCAGTGTGTTCTGCTCAGCCTTGCACAAAGATGCACACCTCCACTCCCCCCCTACACCTGTCTCCTTGTACTTCCTAAGGCAGGACCAAAAGGCATTTATCTGTTATAAGTTTCCCTCTCCTGTGTGACCATGAGGCCGTGAGAGCAGATTTCCTGACTTTACGTACAAAGCGCCTAGCACAC
>NW_027867720.1:0-1827 GCF_054177405.1 Leptonychotes weddellii | reverse complement strand
CTTTCATGAGTATTTTATAGTTTTCTGAGTACAGATTCTTTGCCTCCTTGGTTAGATTTATTCCTAGGTATCTTAGGTTTTGGGTGCAACTGTAAATGGGATCGACTCTTTAATTTCTCTTTCTTCTGTCTTGTTGTTGGTGTATAGGAATGCCACTGACTTCTGTGCATTGATTTTCTATCCTGCCACTTTACTGAATTCCTGTATGAGTTCTAGCAGTTTTGGGGTGGAGTCATTTGGGTTTTCCACATAAAGTATCATATCATCTGCAAAGAGTGAGAATTTGACTTCTTCTTTGACGATTTGGATGCCTTTTATTTCTTTTTGTTGTCTGATTGCTGTGGCTAGGACTTCTAATACTATGTTGAATAGCAGTGGTGATAGTGGACATCCCTGCTGCGTTCCCGACCTTAGGGAGAAAGCTCTCAGTTTTTCCCCATTGCGAATGATATTCACTGTGGATTTTTCATAGATCGCTTTTATCATATTGAGGTATATACACTCTATGCCTATACTCTGAAGAGTTTTGATCAAAAGAAAGGATGCTGTACTTTGTCAAATCCTTTTTCTGCATCTATTGAGAGGATCATATTGTTCTTTTCCTTTCTTTTATTAATGTATTGTATCACACTGATTGATTTGTGAATGTTGAACCAACCTTGCAGCCCAGGGATAAATCCCACTTGGTCGTGGTGAATAATCCTTTTAATGTACTGTTGGGTCCTATTGGCTAGTATTTTGGTGAGAATTTTTGCATCCATGTTCATCAAGGATATTGGTTTGTAATTCCCCTTTTTGATGGGGGCTTTGTGTGGTTTTGGGATCAAGGTAATGCTGGCCTCATAAAATGAGTTTGGAAGTTTTCCTTCCGTTTCTATTTACTGTAACAATTTCAGAAGAATAGGTATTAATTCTTCTTCAAATGTTTGGTAGAATTCCCCTTGGAACCCATCTGGCCCTCGGCTTTCTTTTGTTGGGAGATTTTTGATGACTACTTCAATTTCCTTAGTGGTTATAGGTCTGTTCAGGTTTTCTATTTCTTCCTGGTTCAGTTGTGGTCGTTGATACATCTCTAGGAATGCATCCCTTTCGTCCAGATTATCTAATTTGCTGGCATATAGCTGCTCATAATATGTTCTTATAATTGTTTGTATTTCTTTGGTGTTGGTTGTGATCTCTCCTCTTTCATTCATGATTTTGTTGATTTGGGTCATTTCTCTTCTCTTTCTGATAGGTCTGGCCACGGGTTTATTAATCTTGTTAATTCTTTCAAAGAACCAGCTCCTAGTTTCATTGATCTGTTCTACTGTTCTTTTGGTTTCTATTTCATTGATGTCTGCTCTGATCTTTATCATTTCTCTTCTCCTGCTGGGTTTAGGCTTTATCTGTTGTTCTTTCTCCAGCTCCTTTAGGTGTAGAGTTAGGTTGTGTATTTGAGACCTTTCTTGTTTCTTGAGAAAGATTTATATTGCTACATACTTTCCTCTTAGGACCGCCTTTGCTGTATCCCAAAGATTTTGAATAGTTGTGTTTTCATTTTCATCTGTTTCCATGAATTTTTTTAATTCTTCTTTAATTTCCTGGTTGACTCATTCATTCTTTAGTAGGATGCTCTTTAGCCTCCATGTATTTGAGTTCTTTCTGACTTTCCTGTGATTGAGTTCTAGTTTCAAAGCACTGTGGTCCAAAAATGTGCAAGGAATGATCCCGATCTTTTGGTATTGGTTGAGACCTGATTTGTGACCTAGGATGTGATCTATTCTGGAGAATGGGCCCTAGAGAAGAATGTGTATTCTGTTGCTTTGGGATGGAATGTTCTGAATATGT
>NW_027867719.1:0-252 GCF_054177405.1 Leptonychotes weddellii | reverse complement strand
GGATGAGTGAAATGTGGTATATCCATACAGTGAGGTGGTTTTCAGCCTTAAGAAGATTCTGATACAGGCTGTATCAGGGATGAACCTCGAGGATATGACCAATGGACTTTAGGAGTCCACTTACATGAGAGGTACCTACAGGAGTCAAATTCAGAGACCAAGTAGAATGGTGGTTGCAGGAGGGGAGTGTCCAGATGGGAGGTTTAATTGGTACAGAAGTTGAGTTTTACAAGATGAGAAGTTTTGGAGCTG
>NW_027867718.1:0-252 GCF_054177405.1 Leptonychotes weddellii | reverse complement strand
ATTCCTTTTCATGGCCAAATCATATTCCATCCTGTAGATATATCACTATGCCTTTTTTTTTTTTTTTAGATTTTATTTATTTATTTGACAGAGAGAGAGCACAGGCAGGGGGAGCAGGAGAGGAAGAAGCAGGCTCCCCGCTGAGCAGGGAGCCCGATGTGGGGCTTGATCCTAGAACCCTGGGATCCCACCCTGAGCCAGAGGCAGATGCTTAACCGACTGAACCACCCAGGCACCCCTATCACCATGCTT
>NW_027867717.1:0-252 GCF_054177405.1 Leptonychotes weddellii | reverse complement strand
GAACCCAGGTTCAGCTGTCTGTCACTTGAAAGACCGTTACTCAGGGCACCTGGGTGGCTCAGTCGGGCAAGGTCTGCCTTCGGCTCAGATCATGATTCCGGAGTGCTGGGATCAAGCCCCATGTCTGGCTCCCAGCTCAGCAGGGAGTCTGCCTCTCCCTCTCCCTTTGTCCCTACCCCCACTTGTGCTTGCTCTCTCACTCACTCTCTCTCTCAAATAAATAAATAAAATCTTAAAAAAAGAAAGACCATT
>NW_027867716.1:0-252 GCF_054177405.1 Leptonychotes weddellii | reverse complement strand
TGTTTCTTTATTTTGGTTATTAATTGGCTTATATAATTGGCTGCTCCCATGTTGGGGATATAGATATTTACAACTGTTAGATCTTCTTGTTGGACAGTCCCTTTAAGTATGATAGAGTGTCCCTCTACATCTCTTATTACGGTCTTTGGTTTAAAATCTAATTTGTCTGATATGAGGATTGCTACCCCAGCTTTCTTTTGAGGTCTGTTGGCATGGTAAATGGTTCTCCATCCCCTCACTTTCAATCTGGAG
>NW_027867715.1:0-252 GCF_054177405.1 Leptonychotes weddellii | reverse complement strand
GATGGTGTGCTCCCTGCGGCCCCTCGTGTGAGGGAGTGCGTGATATTGCCTTATCCTGTTACTGAGGATTTCAAACTGCGTCACTTCGTTAAGGTGACGTCTCCTTGATTTTCTTCTCTGTAAAGTTGCTAATTTCCCCTTTGCAGTTCATAAGAAGTGTGTGGTATGGATTAGAAATCAGTGAGGTATTTTGAGACTGTGTGTATATCGTCTTGTTCATCAAACTCACTTTGGCATCCATCAGAAAAAGAT
>NW_027867714.1:0-252 GCF_054177405.1 Leptonychotes weddellii | reverse complement strand
TCCCCCTCCAATATCCCCCCCTCATTTTCCCTTCCTGCTATCTTCTTCTTTTCTTTAACATAATGCATTATTTGTTTCAGAGGTACATGTCTGTGATTCAACAGTCTTATACAATTCACAGTGCTCACCATAGCACACACCCTCCCCAATGTCCATCATCCAGCCACCCCATCCTTCCCACCCCCCACCATTCCAGCAACCCTCAGCTTATTTCCTGAGATTGAGAATTCCTCATATCAGTGAGGTCATATG
>NW_027867713.1:0-252 GCF_054177405.1 Leptonychotes weddellii | reverse complement strand
TGTAATGGGTTAGTGTCCCCCCCTTTTCTACACCTGTAATGGGTTAGTGCCCCCCCCCCCAATTCATGCCCACTGGAATCTCCGGGTGGGGCCTTATTTGGAAAGAGGGTCTTTGTCATTAGTTAAGGTGAGGTCATACTAGATGAGGGTGGGCCCTGAGTCCAATGACTGGGGTCCTCATAAGAAGAGGACATAGGCGAATACACACAGCCAGCCCTCTGGTGGCAGAGGCGGAGACTGGAGTGAGGTGGC
>NW_027867712.1:0-252 GCF_054177405.1 Leptonychotes weddellii | reverse complement strand
TGAGGCTCTCCATTGACCAAAACTCGAATTTTCCTCAAATGTGAGGTATGCAAAGAATATATTCCCCCAGCAGAGAAAAATGAATATTCTAAATCCATCTCTCACTAGAAATGGAGCTTTCTTGTGCAAGTTCAAGGGAACTGTGGTGAGAATTGGATCACAACTAGGAGAAAAACCAGCCCTGAGCCATCCCACCTACCCATGCCCCACAGCATGATTTATGAGAAATGCCAGCCGCAGAGAAGCCACTTT
>NW_027867711.1:0-252 GCF_054177405.1 Leptonychotes weddellii | reverse complement strand
TCAACCGACTGAGCCACCCAGGCGTCCCAAGGCCAGAGCAATTATAACCGCTTTGCAAGTGATCACAGATCACAGGCAAAGCCACAGTGGAAACCTTGACCTTCCAAAGCCCACACCACTGACCAGCTCTGCCCTTGGACAACTGACGCCCCGCCAACACCACCACAAAGGCCATTTCCTAGGGGGCTGACATCTGATCGGTGATCAGTCAGGCAACAGGTGTATTTGGCAGACCTTGTATTTGACCGCTGC
>NW_027867710.1:0-252 GCF_054177405.1 Leptonychotes weddellii | reverse complement strand
TCATGACCTCATTTAACCTTGATCACTTCCTTAGAGGTTCTGTCTCCAAATAGAGTGGGGGTCAGGGCTTCAATTATGAATTTTGAGGAGACACAAACATGCAGTCTGTAACACTGCCTTTGACTGGATCTACTGAGATGCGTATGGGTATGGGATGCTGGGGAATGTCCTGAGATATAGAAAAGGTGGGGAAGGGGCGTCTGGGTGGCTCAGATGGTTAAGCGTCTGCCTTCGGCTCAGGTCATGATCCTG
>NW_027867709.1:0-1827 GCF_054177405.1 Leptonychotes weddellii | reverse complement strand
GGAAATTGGAGGGGGAGACGAACCATGAGAGACGATGGACTCTGAAAAACAAACTGAGGGTTCTAGAGGGGAGGGGGGTGGAAGGATGAGTTAGCCTGGTGATGGGTATTAAAGAGGGCACGTTCTGCATGGAGCACTGGGTGGTATGCACAAATAATGTATCATGGAACACTACATCAAAAACTAATGATGTAATGTATGGTGATTAACATAACAATAAAAAAATTTAAAAAATCTAATTTGTCTGATATGAGAATTGTTACCCCAGCTTTCTTTTGAGGTCCGTTGTCATGATAAATTGCTCTCCATCCCCTCACTTTCCATCTGGAGGTGTCTTTAGATTCAAAATGAGTCTCTTGTAGACAGCATATGGATGGGTCCTATCTTTTTATCCAATCTGAAACCCTGTGCCATTTGATGGATGCATTTAGCCCATTCACGTTGATAGTAACTATTGAATGATATGGATTTAGTGTCATCATATTCCCTGTAAAGTCCCTGTTTCTCTCGATTATTACTCTTGGGATCTTTCTTCTTTTATAGAATCCTCCTTATATTTCTTGCAGGGCTGGCTTGGTGGGCACATATTCTTTCAGTTTCTGCCTGTCCTGGAAGCTGTCTCTCTGTCCATTCTGAATGACAGCCTTGCTGGATAAAGTATTCTTGGCCGAATGTTCTTTTCATTTAGTACCCGGAGATGTCTTGCCAGCCCTTTCTGGCTTGCCAGGTCTCTGTGGATAGGTCTGACATTATTCTTATGTTCCTCCCTCTGTACATAAGAAATCTCTTCCCCCTAGCTGCTCTCAGGATAGTTTCCTTGGCTCTAAGATTTGCAAGTTTCACTATTATATGCCATGGCATTGGTCTATTTTTATCGATCTTGGGAGGGGTCCTCTCTGCCTCTTGGACAGATGCTTGTTTCCTTCCCCAGATGAGGGAAATTCTCAGCTATTATTTGCTCAAATATACCTTTTAGACCTCCCTCTCTCTCCACCCCTTTGGGGATCCCAATAATTCTGATATTGGAACATTTCATGGTATCATTAATCTCTCCAATTCTTTTTTCATGTGCTACTTGCAGCCTATCTCTGTTTTCCTCAGCTTCCTTCCTTTTTATCAGCTTATATTCTAGATCACTATTTCTCTCTTCTGCCTCATTTACCCTGGCTGTTAGAATATCCAGTTTAAACTGCATCTCATTCATAGCATTTTTAAGTTCCGCCTGATTAGATCTCATTTCTGCTCTTAGAGATTCTATATTGTCATTAATGCTTTTCTCAAGCCTAGCTATTGACTTCATAATTGCTACCCTGAATTCTATCTCTGACATCTTGCTTAGATCCATATCCATTAGATCTGTTGCAGAGTACATTGTCTCTGGTTTTCTTTGTTGGGAGTTCCTCATCCTAGTCATTCTGTTGAGGGATGGTTGAGGGAATGTACAGAGTCCAAAATATCAACCATGACCCAAGCAAAATGCACCTATGAAAAATCCAAAGTGGTCGAAAGCTACCACAGATATGTCATAAAAGCCAGGATAATCCAAAACAAGAAAAAAGAAAAGAGAATAAAAGAGGGGGGTGGGGAGAGAGATTATAATCTCTCAGGGTGGACTCAGCAGAGTGATTTTCCTGTTCCTGCTTGATTTTTGGTTGTGTGTTAGAAGACGCTATATCTTAAAATTGTAAAGAAATCAGAACTTACATATATAGCAAGATAAAATCGAATAGAGTGAAAAATGGGCTAGTATGGGGCATAAATCTATAAAAAGAAAATAAAAGTTAAGAAGTGACTTAGAAACACAGGTTGGGAAATACGAATTTATTT
>NW_027867708.1:0-252 GCF_054177405.1 Leptonychotes weddellii | reverse complement strand
GAGGGTGCCAGGACCCCCAGGGCAGCCCCCTCTGGCCAGCGTGGTGGCAGCCTACCTTCCAGGCCCGGCAGGTCGTGCAGACAGCGGCCGCTCGGGTTCCGGCAGGTCCTCATGCAGGGCGCCCCGCATGGCTGGTAGTGCCACTCACACTGGCCCTCGGGGTTGTAGTAGTCGCAGAACAGGGCTGTGGGCAAGCGGGCGGCTCAGCGGGCCAGCTCCGGCCCGGAGTGAGCCACCCAGCGGCCCCAGCGG
>NW_027867707.1:0-252 GCF_054177405.1 Leptonychotes weddellii | reverse complement strand
GCAACCTCCTGCTCCCAGGCTCCGACTGAAGGCTCGGTGACAGGCTGCAGCGTGACGCACCTCGGCCTGTGCTCGGCACACAGTGGGCCCTTCAGCGGTGTGAACGTCCCTGAAACTCCAGTGTCAGGATGTGTTAAGTAACACAGAAATTGTGATTGACCACACATGGTATTCCTTGCAACTGCATGACCTAGGCACTACTATAGCCCATTTTACAGAAGAGAACAGTGAGGCTCAAGGGCAGGGACGGGG
>NW_027867706.1:0-252 GCF_054177405.1 Leptonychotes weddellii | reverse complement strand
GAATTTCCCCTCATTTCTTGTTTCCTGGCTCTATTGGTATCTAACCACTTATTCTGTGATTAATTCATTACACGCACAGACACTGACAGGGTGTCCAATGTGTGTTAGGTGCTACTCTATGTACAAAATGAGAGAGTATCTGTCTTCACACAGCTCATTCTGGCAGGAGACAGGGAGCAGTAAATACCACAACCCTATATGATCTACGTCTGTTACAGGAGTGGAGAGCATGGGATAAGGAAGTAGAGCAGG
>NW_027867705.1:0-252 GCF_054177405.1 Leptonychotes weddellii | reverse complement strand
CAACAGTTCAGCTAGGTTTAGAATGAGTAAAATTTCCCAGGGAGAAACAATGCTTTTTTTTTTTTTTTCCTATATTAAAAAATATTAAATTTCTTACCTAGTAACTTTCATAGGGTCACTAAACTTTTATATATTATAACGCAAGTTCATACTATAAAGTCATTCCTAGCTCCTATTTATATCTCATAAAAAAAAAAAAGAAAAAATTCCATGAAAAAATATGCTTCCAAAGACCATGATTTTAGTTAGAAT
>NW_027867704.1:0-252 GCF_054177405.1 Leptonychotes weddellii | reverse complement strand
AGAGAGGCCACTGCGGTCGAGGTGGCGTGGGAGCCCGGTCTGGAGAGGGGCTGACGGGGAGAAGGAGAAATGGAGCAGCCAACAGATGTGGGGGTGAAACTGGACCGACCCAGCCATGGATTGGATATGGGGAAGTGCCCGGGCGACTTCTGGGTTTTTACTGTGCACAGAGCAGGAAATACCAGCTTTTTTTTTTTTTTATTACTTTTGTTTACATTTGTACCAATTTCCTAGAGCTGCCCTAACAAAATT
>NW_027867703.1:0-252 GCF_054177405.1 Leptonychotes weddellii | reverse complement strand
AGTGGGAGTGTAGTATACTCTGGTGGGACAAGACCTCAAATGTGTACCGTCATCCATCCCAAGTGAATGCAAATTGTTTCTGCTGCTCCGGATAGGGAGGAGAAAGAATGCACTTGCTGGATCAATGACCACATACCATGCACGCAAGGTGAGCTCATCTGCTTTAGTAAAGCTATCCCACCTGGCCCAGCAGCTGCAATGGGATTACTTGGTAGTGTCCACTGAGGTCCTCCAGCAGCTATCTGAGACTCT
>NW_027867702.1:0-252 GCF_054177405.1 Leptonychotes weddellii | reverse complement strand
TGCTTTTCGGGGTACCTGTAATTAATTCATCCCCACGTTCTGACAGAGGTGTTACTTGAACAGAGCACGTGTCCCCTCTAGGGCAAACACGGGGCCACCCGTGTCCTTTGTGTCCAGGTGCCACCTGTCCCGGCGCCGCCCACCCCTCGGCGCCCACCAGGCTGGTGCTCCGGGCTCGCGCCAGGCCGGGGTTGGGGGGGCGCATCCTCCAGCCGCGTGCACGGGAGGCTCGCAAGGGTTCCTGGAAAAGGG
>NW_027867701.1:0-252 GCF_054177405.1 Leptonychotes weddellii | reverse complement strand
TAATGTCTTAAAGCCTGACAAAAGTATGTAGAAATGACAATTTGATTTAAAACTATTAAGCGCATTTTCCAAACATGAAATTGTTCAATCACCTTTTGACTAAACCTTCAAAATGATAGCCAGATGTGGGGAAAATCTTCTATAGATATATATGAACTAATCAACAAAAACTTTTAAATGTTCCTTCATGTTTTTTTTTATTTTTAAATTTTTTTATTGTTATGTTAATCACCATACATTACATCATTAGTT
>NW_027867700.1:0-252 GCF_054177405.1 Leptonychotes weddellii | reverse complement strand
TTTTCATTCCAACGAACACCGGTTGTTCTGTACCAGCTTCTTTCTTTATCCTTGTCTTCTTATCCTGCACTTTCCCTGGACGTGGGGACATTGTTCGGAAGAAATATGGGAGTTCACCTGACCTAGACAAGCCTCTGCTGTTAGTGAAAATACCACAATAGGGGTGACTTCTGCTTCACGTTTGTTTCTTCCTTAATTACAGTTTCATTAGGCCTAGAGGGAGTGGCCACACCTAGGGCTTTTATGAACCGT
>NW_027867699.1:0-252 GCF_054177405.1 Leptonychotes weddellii | reverse complement strand
TAATAAAAAGTTAAAAAGAGCATGAGGTCTATAACGAAATAAATTAATAAGACATACTGCATGATGGCAATGCACATTTTCAAAGGACCCAGTCAAATAAGTGCCCTTTTAAAATGTCACAATGCTTGGAGCACCTGGGTGGCTCAGTCAGTTAAGTGTCTGCTTTCGGCTCAGGTCATGATCTCAGGGTCCTGGGATCAGGTCCCTCATCGGGCTCCCTGCTCAGCCTGGAGTCTGCTTCTCCCTCTCCCT
>NW_027867698.1:0-1827 GCF_054177405.1 Leptonychotes weddellii | reverse complement strand
GATTACTGCTTCAATTTCCTTAGTGGTTATGGGTCTGTTCAGGTTTTCTATTTCTTCCTGGTTCAGTTTTGGTAGTTGATACATCTCTAGGAATGCATCCATTTCTTCCAGATTATCTAATTTGCTGGCATATAGTTGCTCATAATATATTCTTATAATTATCTGTATTTCTTTGGTGTTGGTTGTGATCTCTCCTCTTTCATTCATGATTTTATGTATTTGGGTCCTTTCTCTTTTCTTTTTGATAAGTCTGGCCAGGGGTTTATCAATCTTGTTAATTCTTTCAAAGAAACAACTCCTAGTTTCGTTGATCTGTTCTACTGTTCTTTTGGTTTCTATTTCATTGATTTCTGCTCTGATCTTTACTATTTCTTTTCCCCTGCTGGGCCTAGGCTTTGTTTGCCCTTCTTTCTCCAGCTCCTTTAGGTGTAGGGTTAGGTTGTGTATTTGAGACCTTTCTTGTTTCTTGAGAAAGGCTTGTATTGCTGTATACTTTCCTCTTAGGACCCCTTTGCTGCATCCCAAAGATTTTGAACAGTTGTGTTTTCATTTTCATTTGTTTCCATGAGTTTTTTAAATTCTTCTTTAATTTCCTGGTTGACCCATTCATTCTTTAGTAGGATGCTCTTTAGCCCCCATGTATTGGAGTTCTTTCTGACTTTCCTCTTCTGATTGAGTTCTAGTTTCAAAGCATTGTTGTCTGAAAATAGGCAGCAGGGAATGATCCCAATCTTTTGGTACTGGTTGAGACCTGATTTGTGACGTAGGATATGACCTATTCTGGAGAATGTTCCATGGGCACTAGAGAAGAATGTGTATTCTGTTGCTTTGGGATGCAATGTTCTGAATATATCTGTGAAGTCCATTTGTTCCAGTGTGTCATTTAAAGTCTTTATTTCCTTGTTGATCTTTTGCTTAGATGATCTGTCCATTTCAGTGAGGGGGGTGTTAAAGTTCCCTACTATTATTGTATTGTTGTTGATGTGTTTCTTTGATTTTGTTATTAATTGGCTTATATAATTGGCTGCTCCCATGTTAGAGGCATAGATATTTACAATTGTTAGATCTTCTTGTTGGATAAACCCTTTAAGTATGATATAGTGCCCTTCCTCATCTCTTATTATAGTCTTTGGTTTAAAGTCTAATGTCTGATATAAAGATTGCCACCTCAGCTTTCTTTTGATGTCCATTAGCATGGTAAATGGTTTTCCACCACTCACTTTCAATCTGGAGGTGTCTTTGGGTCTAAAATGAGTCTCTTGCAGACAGCATATCGATCGGTCTTGTTTTTTTATCCAATCTGATACCCTGTGTCTTTTGATTGGGGCATTTAGCCCATTTACATTCAGGGCAAGTATTGAAAGATATGAATTTAGTGCCATTGTATTGCCTGTAAGGACTGTTATTATATATTGTCTCTGTTCCTTTCTGGTCTATGTTACTTTTAGGCTCTCTCCTTGCTTAGAGGACCCCTTTCAATATTTCTTGTAGGGCTGGTTTAGTGTTTGCAAATTCTTTTAGTTTTTGTTTGTCCTGGAAGCTTTTTATCTCTCCTTCTATTTTCAATGACAGCCTAGCTGGATATAGTATTCTTGGCTGCATATTTTTCTCATTTAGTGCTCTGAATATATTATGCCAGTCCTTTCTGGCCTGCCAGGTCTCTGTGGATAGGTCTCTTGCCAATCTAATGTTTCTACAATTGTAGGTTACAGACCTCTTGTCTCAAGCTGCTTTCAGGATTTTTTCTTTGTCTCTGAGACTCATAAGTTTTACTATTAGATGTCAGGTGTTGACCTATTTTTATTGATTTTGAGGGAGGTTCTCTGT
>NW_027867697.1:0-252 GCF_054177405.1 Leptonychotes weddellii | reverse complement strand
TACATCAATTATTTGTCGACATTGAAGGGGTTCGGAGCAAGTCTCGCCAACACGGGCCACATTAGCATGTGGACTATTTTCAGCTGAAGGTAATCGAGACCCTGTGGGCTCCAGGGAAACTCCAGGGCCCCTCCCTTAACTACCTGGAAGAATCTAAATGGAGGATCTTCCCCAGGAGGAGAGTTAGTACAGAGATAAACCTATCTGAGAGACCCACCTGCGGGGCAAGGAAACATGGAATCACCAGACACC
>NW_027867696.1:0-252 GCF_054177405.1 Leptonychotes weddellii | reverse complement strand
CTTTTTATTGGGGAAAGAACCTACCATTCTAATATAACTGGGCTTAACCCCACGTGATAGTTAAGGATGAATATACTAGGAAACTTAAGAAAGAAAACTGAAGTAAAGAAAAAACTCATACATTTTCACTAAATCATAAACCCTTCAGGAATTTTCCCATTCAGAGTCAATTCCCAGCTGGAGGAAACTAAGAAGGTAGCGAGTTCTCCACCTGACCCAGATCCCTACCACCTTGGAAAATGCATTTTGTTG
>NW_027867695.1:0-252 GCF_054177405.1 Leptonychotes weddellii | reverse complement strand
TCATTGTTCGTGCACAACACCCAGTGCTCCATGCAGAACGCGCCCTCCTCAATACCCACCACCAGGCCAACACATCCTCCCACCCCCCTCCCCTCTAGAACCCTCAGTTTGTTTCTCAGAGTCCATCCTCTCTCATGGTTCGTCCACCCCTCCGATTTCCCCCGCTTCATTCCTCCCCTCCCGCTACCTTCTTCTTCTTCTTTTTTTTTCTTAACATATCTTGCATTATTTGTCTCAGAGGTACAGATCTGA
>NW_027867694.1:0-252 GCF_054177405.1 Leptonychotes weddellii | reverse complement strand
TACGTAATAGTTTCAACATAACTATACCAATGTTAGTATTAAAGATAAGACTACACAATGCAGTGAAGTTATGTGGCTTTGGTTAGGATTCTGCCCTTTTAAATCTGTTTTTCTTTGTGGTTATGCCTCTTATATGATATATAGCTAATTTCAGTTTGTTTCAAGAATGTCTTAGTTTCTTTTCATTGTTTTTTTTTTTTAAGATTTTATTTATTTATTTGACACAGAGAGAGGGAATACAAGCAGGGAGAG
>NW_027867693.1:0-252 GCF_054177405.1 Leptonychotes weddellii | reverse complement strand
TTGTCAACATCAACATATTTATTAATTTGTCCAATGCTAAAATTGATACAAAATGAAATTAGAATCACTCCATCAGTACCACCAATGATAACAAACAAAGTCAGATTTGTCATCCTTTTATTCTTTAGAATATATCTCATGGATAGTCAATGATCAGAGCATGATATTTTAAAGAGTTACACACTAATTATTTCTCTATCTTTGATTTTTACCCCTGTGGTTTGTTCAGTGTGAAATACTGTTACTTCATTT
>NW_027867692.1:0-252 GCF_054177405.1 Leptonychotes weddellii | reverse complement strand
TGCGGACACGTAAGCCAAGCCAAACCCTCCGGGAACTTATCTGTCGGAAGCACGTGAGTCTGTCAACAAGACACGGAAACCCAGGAACCGAGTCACCGCCCTGCTTCTGTCAGCTGGCAGTGATCCCCTCTCCGGGCCCGGGTCTCCACCTCAGAGGGGCAGTGGGAGCAGGTGATTCCAGACTCCCTGCCCAGCCGTCCGACGGGCCAATCCGTTCGGCCCCACTCGAAGGGAAAGGCAGTCCCAGGAGCT
>NW_027867691.1:0-252 GCF_054177405.1 Leptonychotes weddellii | reverse complement strand
CCCCAAACCACATCAAGAGATCTTTCTCTCCCTTTTTCTCTGTCTCTGTATATCTCAGCACTATTGCCCATGGAACACAGGTCTGCTACGCTAATATCACTAACAGCAAACAAATTTAGGCATTTTTATAAATAGCAGTGTCTTTTCTATGGTCTATAGTAGACTATGATGTGATGTCTCACCTTTTTTAAACTCATGTGCCTTTTTGATAAGCCTTGAAATTGCATACCATGCATGAACACTGTGGCATTT
>NW_027867690.1:0-252 GCF_054177405.1 Leptonychotes weddellii | reverse complement strand
CAGCAGGGAGCCTGCCTCTCCCTCTCCCGTGTCTGTTGTTCCCCCTACTTGTGCTCTCTCTCTCTGTCAAATAAATAAATGAAATCTTTTAAAATATCAATTTGAATACGGCTTCTGTAACTTGCAACTCACAGAGTCCTGACTTCTGTCTCTGTGCCAGAGTGTGCTCAAACACCATGGCTTAGACTGAACTGAGAAGCAGAGCAGAGTTCACAATCCCAGAGGAGATGCTAGGATGTAGAAGAGGCAAGT
>NW_027867689.1:0-252 GCF_054177405.1 Leptonychotes weddellii | reverse complement strand
GGGCGGCAGAAGTCGGAGAAGTCCATACAGACAGAATGAGGGCCCCCAAAGGGTGTCGCAGGCTCCTTCCAGGGCATCGGTTGAAGGGGCGCTGTGGGCTGGAATTCCTTTCCTGTCCGGCTTCCACCCTGCTTTAAGCCCCGGTTTTCTGCAGCTTCCGAGGGCAGCCTGGGCTCCTGGAGGCGATGTGGCCGTGGGTCTGTCCCCCTCCGCTGGCGCGGGCATCCCCCGGCTGGTTCAGGCCCCAGTGGG
>NW_027867688.1:0-252 GCF_054177405.1 Leptonychotes weddellii | reverse complement strand
GGATAAATGAGGCAGAAGAGAGAATTAGTGATATAGAAGACCAAGTGCTGGAAAATAAAGAAGAGAGAAAAAGAGAGACAAACGACTACTGGATCACAAGGGCAGAATTCGAGAGATAAGTGATACTGTAACACGAAACAATATTAGAATAATTGGGATCCCAGAAGAAGAAGAAAGAGAGAGAGGGGCAGAAGGTATAATGGAGCAAATTATCGCAGAGAACTTCCCTAATTTGGGGAAGGAAACAGGCAT
>NW_027867687.1:0-1827 GCF_054177405.1 Leptonychotes weddellii | reverse complement strand
TCTCTTATTCTCTCTCAAATAAATAAGTAAAATCTTTAAAAAAAAAATGAAAAGATAAAAATGCTTTTTTTAGAGGCAAGAATCCTTCTGTCTCCTTACTTTATAAATCTATCATGCTTAATATATGCTAGGTATACAACAGGCACCTAATCATCATCTACTTTTAGATGGAGTAGATATTTACCAACCACGTCAGACACAAAATCTCTCTGATCCAGCCTATCACAGTGCATCAAAGTCCTACCTCATGCCCTGCCTATAGCATCCATGAAACACCTTCCCATCAGAATAAAACATCACTAGAAGGAGGTTAATGTTCAAGAATTGTTGTTCAGGTTTTTCTAGCAAGAGTCAAGGCCCTGAATAAATGGTAACTGTGGACAGTAAATTATGACAAACAAATGTAGTGAGTCAAAATCTAGAGCTCAGGGTACTCCCAGACTTAGGAAGGCAAAGGGAACTTTAAAAAAAAAAAAAAGGTAAGGAATAATAAGACCACCTCTATCTATATAACTTTTCACAATACATACTTTTATAATGATTAAGAAACATAGGCTCAATTTTAAGAAAATTCATGTATGAAAATAAGATAAAATCAGCAGTATCATCAGGAAATAAAAAGCAGACATATTACACAAAATGCAAACTAATAAACAGCTTCCTAAAATAAATTAATTTTAAAAATAAAGTACTTTGAAACAAAGCTCTTGTAAAAGTTAGATTTACTTTGTGGATTGAGCTGGCTTCTTTTAAGAAACTAAGGACCTTTCTACACCAAATAAGTGCAGTAATTCATTTTAAAGCTTCAAAGTAATTTGTCAAATACCATAACTGCTACTTTGTCTAATTATTTAAATAAACATTTATATAACCTAGGCAATTAGTGCTTTAAGTAAGTGAATACTTTCTATTTCTTTATTTATTTTAAATAAATAAAGCTTTTAAAAGCTTATCTCTTTTCCTTTAAACTTCTGATAAACTTCTGGCATGTTAGGTCTGTTACCATAAAATAAAGTCCTAAATTATTCTCATAAATCTGCAGGTTTCCATATAAAAATATATATATATTCATCCAGTACATGAGGAACACCCAGGTAACAGTAATCAGAAAATATATTTAACTCATGGATAACCTTTTTTTATTTAAGCGTCCACAAAAATGACACAGTCAGGGAATGACATACTCCAAGTAAGATAAAATGTCAGAATTAAGGAGCTATACTTACGAAACAAACTTCCCTACTTCCACTTGCAATATTGGATCTCGTAGATGCACTTCTAGAAGCAAATCTTCAGCTTGAGTTCCATCTCCTGTTTTTACAGGATGGGGGTTAAAGATTCTTAGGTATCCCATAAAGCTACCCACAATTATTTTATCTGTAGAGAGATGTTTTTAAAAGATATAAGAAGAAACAAACATTAGCAACAAAATGTCTTTGGAAATAAACTTTCTAATGTCTAAAAGAAAAATTTAAAAATTAAAACAATCAAGTGTTGCTTCATATACAAAGGCTAATCTGCCAGCGGATGACATAATTAAAATGAACTTATTTTAGGGCGCCTGGGTGGCTCAGTTGGTTAAGCAACTGCCTTCGGCTCAGGTCATGATCCTGGAGTCCCGGGATCGAGTCCCGCATCGGGCTCCCTGCTCAGCAGGGAGTCTGCTTCTCCCTCTGACCCTCCCCCCTCTCATGCTCTCTCTATCTCATTCTCTCTCTCAAATAAATGAATAAAATCTTTAAAAAAAAAATGAACTTATTTTAATGACATAGCTTTTCAAAAACAACTTTTTTTATATCACCAATATTCAAGCATACTAATATATTA
>NW_027867686.1:0-252 GCF_054177405.1 Leptonychotes weddellii | reverse complement strand
TGCCATCTGGCCCCAGCCCACTCGTTTCTTCAATCCCACGCCACCCACTCCCCACTTCCACACTGCACTCCTCAGCCATCTGGACTTCTTCCTGTTTCTTTAACATGCCCAGTTTAGTTCTGCCTCGGGGCCTTTGCACTAGCTGTCTCCTCCATCTGGAAAGCTCTTTCCTCTGCCTTACTTCTCTTTGTCTTCAGATCTCACTTTAAAGGACATAAATCTTCCCTGACCCCTAGCACTCTCTGTCATCCT
>NW_027867685.1:0-252 GCF_054177405.1 Leptonychotes weddellii | reverse complement strand
GGGGGACGGGGGATATGTGTTGGAGGAAACCCCCAGGCCCCTGCAAGGTTTCCGTCTGGAGCCCCACAGAGACACCGGGGGCGGGGGAGCCTGGGGGCGTGGCAGGGAGAATGGAGACTCCCCATGGCCAGGTCAAGGTGGGACACCCGCGGGTCCTCACTGGTAATGTCGGTGTGAAATACCGTTTCAGAGAGCATCACGTGGGTCTTTCGAAGACCCTCCGGGACGGCAGTCAGAAGAGGGGAGCAGGGC
>NW_027867684.1:0-252 GCF_054177405.1 Leptonychotes weddellii | reverse complement strand
TCATGTTAACTTTGTGTTCTGCACCTTTAATGATTTCCTATATTATTTTTAACAGCTTTTTTGTTAAATAGAATTTTTAGGGTTTTCTGTGTATAGGATTATGTTGGCTGCAAAGAGAAGACAATTTTATTCCTTCCTTTCCAATTTGGATGCATTTTATTACTTTTTGTGGCCTAATTACTCTGGTTGAGACTTCCAGCAGTATGTCAAACAAGGATAGTGAGAATGGGCATCCTTGCTTTGCTCCTGATC
>NW_027867683.1:0-252 GCF_054177405.1 Leptonychotes weddellii | reverse complement strand
TGCTGGCCAATTTTTCTTTCCTGGAGATCTGGTATGTCACTTCTACTGTCCCCAATATGCTAGCCAACTTGCTGTCTGAGACCAGCACCATCTCCTTCTATGGCTGCTTCCTCCAGTTCTACTTCTTCTTCTCCATGGGTACCACTGAGACCTTCTTCTTGTCTGCCATGGCCTTTGACAGATACCTTGCTATCTGCAGACCCCTGCACTACCCCACTGTCATGACTGTTCAGCGCTGCCTCAGAATAGGAG
>NW_027867682.1:0-252 GCF_054177405.1 Leptonychotes weddellii | reverse complement strand
GCCACTATGGAAAACAGTACAGAAGTGCCTCAAAAAAATTAAAAAGAGAACTACCATAGGATCCAGCAATTCCCCTTCTGAGTATTTATCTGAAGAAAATGAAAACACTAACTGAAACAGGTATATGCACCCCGTGTTCACGGCAGGATTATGTACAACAATGAAAATACAGAAACAACTTAAGTGCCCATCAGTGGCTGAATGGAGAAAGAAATTGTCGTAGATACACACAATGGAATACTACTCAGCCAT
>NW_027867681.1:0-252 GCF_054177405.1 Leptonychotes weddellii | reverse complement strand
TTCTATCCACACTCAGTGTCTCAGGGATCTGTTCCTGTCTCAGGGGTTTAAACACCATCCGTGGGCACAAGGTGCCTGTGCAGAGACCCACCTCTCTGTCACGCTGTCTACAGGACACTGCCAATGTCACATGCCCGAAGCAGAACCCCCAGGCTTTCCAGGCCCTACCCTACTCCTCCCATGGTCTCTGCCATCAGTCAGTGGAAACACCATCCTCAGCCTGCCATCATTTCTCACCTGAATTCCTGCTGG
>NW_027867680.1:0-252 GCF_054177405.1 Leptonychotes weddellii | reverse complement strand
GGGGACGAGTGCTTGGTAGGTGAAGTCACGTGGGGCTTCACAGAAGTGTGACTGCAGTTCTCTGGGGGCTCACAGCACAAAACCCGGACCTCATAGTTGAGGCACATCCCGACATTGCCCTCCTGGTCCCGGTTCCGGCACACGAGGCCCTTGCTGGGGTTGCACTGCACCACCTGGCCCAGATTCTCGATGCTGACCTCGGGGTGGCTCTCGGCCCGGCACTCCAGCTGCGAGATGTATTCGGGCCGGCGG
>NW_027867679.1:0-252 GCF_054177405.1 Leptonychotes weddellii | reverse complement strand
TCCTGCTCTCTGTCTCTCATTCTCTCTCTCTCAAATAAATAAATAAAATCTTTAAAAAAAAAAAACTAATGATGTAATATATGGTGATTAACATAACATAATTAAAAAAAAAAAAAAAAGAAAGACTAGGACCGAGGCAGTCAAATATAAAACCTATCTATGGGCCTAATGTAAATCATGATCCAAGAGAGACCTCTGGAAAAAGATCTATAGGGGTCTTTCCATGCCTGTCATTTTTATTTTAAGTGGCAC
>NW_027867678.1:0-252 GCF_054177405.1 Leptonychotes weddellii | reverse complement strand
CTCACTACATTCTTTGTATGCCAAGCCCTCTCGGGTTGAGGTCTTGGCCCCAATTAAGTCAGTTCTGAGCTTTTCAAAGGTTTCTAAATCAAGTCCTTCAGAAACTTGCAGTAAAATTTTGTTCTTCTCTCTCTTGTCTCAAAGTGATGGTAGCTTCAGGCACTTCTAGACCTTCTTGTTCAGCTGAGTCCTCTAGAGGAGACTTATACAATTCTTCCTTTTGTTTTCCTCTATTTGTAAAAAGTTCTTGCT
>NW_027867677.1:0-252 GCF_054177405.1 Leptonychotes weddellii | reverse complement strand
TTAATCATATGTTGTTATACTTGCTTCCAGAGATGATCCCTTTCTCTATCCAAAAGCTCCTAGGTTGTGAATTAGTAGACTCAGAATTAAAGTATAGTAGAATAGAACAGAAACTTGGTTGAGTTAATTAGGAGAGGGGTTCCATTTCCAGCTCTGTAACTTTCTAATTGAATGACTTCAGGTGTCATTAGACTTTTCTGATTGTATCAGTAACATTAGGAAGCTGTACTAGATTTTCCCAAAGAAGGCTGT
>NW_027867676.1:0-1827 GCF_054177405.1 Leptonychotes weddellii | reverse complement strand
CACAGTCACCTTCCCCACCTCTCCTTTCTTCTTCTCCCCCACACAGACATCCCTCTCTGAGCAGCTGCTCTCAGGGCCCCAGCCTGGCTCAGCTGCCACCTCCCTCTGCATGGATCCTGTCCTGCTGGGATTCCCCGTGTCTGTCTGCACCTCCCTGTGGGCTCTGAGCTCCACTGGGGCAGGATCCTGTGTGCTGCCCCGGCTCCTTCCTCCCCGGGATCCGGTGAAGGGCCTGGCCTGGAATGGGGACAGAGGAAATCCACATGGAAGAGGGGCTGGAGGATCACCGGGGCCAGGACGCGGGGCCAGCGACTCCCTTCTCTCTGCCAGGGTATGGCAAGCGTAGGGATGGTCTTCAGCGGTACACCACTGAACTGAAACCAAGCCTGCCTGCAACTTCGATGACACAATGGGTGGGGGGGGGGGTGTGGCTGCTGGGACTGGGTTCTTCACAGCCTGGGCAAGACTGGTCTGCAACTGAGAGCAAAGACGGTGAAAGGAAGGAGAGGGACAGAAGTGCTGTTGCGGGAGTGAGAAGCTCCAAACCTTGGCCAGGAGCAGAGGAAGGCAGGGTGGGGATTAGTTCACCTTCCTTAGCCGTAAGGCTTCCCCCCACAGAGGCTCCTCTGCGAGCTGAGTGTGAGCAAGCTGGGCCCCCAAGGCCCAGACAGGCACAGCTTCTAGAACAAGGACCCAGCTCCCTTCACGTATCACTCACCGTGCCTCCCCCTCCCTACACACCAGGCATGCAACCGAGCCCTGTGGACACAGACAAGACAGAGCCCCTCGGCAAAGACCTCAAAGCCCTCCAGCGAAAGCAGTCTTTCATATAATAATGGAATTTTCACACGAATTTTCAAAATAGCAGCTGGTGCCCACTCTCCCCAAGACCAGCAAAGCAGACTGAGGGAGGCAACCCACCATAGATTTTTCCCTTATAAGCAGGAGGACTTGGCATAGACATCATGAAGCAGAGACTGAGCGAGTCTGGTACCTGCTGGTCTCCTGCCCCACCTCTAGATAAACTCCAAGAATCTCGCTTTTGAGATTCATTCTGCCCAGCTCAGAGTCGATCGTGCACTAACCAAGCAGTGAACAAAACTCTGAAGCCTAAGAAATGACCATGATGGACAATCACACAGGGACCCCCTGACACAGAGAAAGCAGAAGAGAAATGGTGCCCCTGGGCAGCCATCCCTGGCCCCAGGGAGGGCTACTGTTGAAGCCAGCACAACATCCCTGACTCCCACCTGAGGGTTTCATCAGCTTTGCAGTGCTAACAAAAAAACTGGGGGAGCCCAGGGGCTTAGCACAACAAACACTTAGTTCTTCCCATAACCTGGGGACTGGGAGTCAGCTGAGATTCTTCTGGGCTCAGCTGAGTTTGCCTTGTCGACTTCAGGCCTCTACCATCTGGGTTTCATGCCGGTATCCCGGCTGAAGGAGCATCCTCTAGCTGGGACATGTCTTCCTCACGACAAAGGGCACAAGAGCTGAAGAAGCTGAGCGTAGCCACACACTCTCGTTTAAAACTTCTGCTCGATTTGGTGCAGCCACTTTGGAAAACAGTGTGGAGGTGCCTCACAAAAGTAAAAATAGAGCTACCCTATGACCCAGCAATTGCACTCCTGGGTATTTACCCCAAAGACACAGATGTAGTGAAAAGAAGGGCCATATGCACCCCAATGTTCATAGCAGCAATGTCCGCAATAGCCAAACTGTGGAAAGAGCAGAGATGCCCTTCAACAGATGAATGGATAAAGAAGATGTGGTCCATATATACAATGGAATATTACTCAGCCATCAGAAAGGATGAATACCCAACTT
>NW_027867675.1:0-252 GCF_054177405.1 Leptonychotes weddellii | reverse complement strand
TAAGTCACTTTCAGGAATGCACGTTTTCTAACATTTCTGATTCAAAATTTTTAAAAAAATTAGTGTTGAATCACCATATTGTATACCTGAAACTAATATTACACTGTATGTTAACTGGAATTTAAATGAGAACTTAAAAAAATTGTGCTCTTCTCAACAAGGCACCAGGATGTTCCCAGGATGTGAAATCTCTATCATGTTCTATATAAATTATCAATGGTACTGAAATGCAAGTTAATGATTCAGATCTGT
>NW_027867674.1:0-252 GCF_054177405.1 Leptonychotes weddellii | reverse complement strand
CTGCTTTATAAAGACAATCTTAAGGTAAAGATTCTTTTTTTTTTCCTTTTAAAAACATGGTGGTGAAAACTAAAATGAAGACTAGTATAGTTGGATGCCACTGCTATGATTTGTGGAATGACGTCAGCATGTCTCCTATTGTTTTTGTACCAACAGGGCAAATGTCAATGCAGTAGAAGGCCAATAACATCTTAGAGTTGTTTTTAAATAATTTTTGACATTGCAAATCCCCTGAAAGTGTCCAAGTGTGCT
>NW_027867673.1:0-252 GCF_054177405.1 Leptonychotes weddellii | reverse complement strand
TGTAATCTGACTGCTTCCACTTAGCATGATTCACTTCAGATATATATATGCCGCTGCATGTATCTGCAGCCTGCTCCTTTGTATGGCTGAGAACTAGTCCAAGAATAGATGTACCGGCAGTTCATTTATCCATCAACCAGTTGATGGACATTTGGATTATTTCCATTTTTTTGTGAGTATTGATAAAGTTGTTATAAACATTCAAATGCAATTTTTGCGTAACCATGGAATTTTCATTTCTCTCTGGTAAAT
>NW_027867672.1:0-252 GCF_054177405.1 Leptonychotes weddellii | reverse complement strand
GCAGTTAAAAGAGCTAATATTTTCTGCTGTGTTCCAAATAACTGTTTTTCCTTAAGCCTTACTATTTCTTGCTGGAGTTTTGTAAGAGGCACAAAGGGTTAAACAAGTCCCAAGGGGAATTAACATGACTAAAGAGCCAGGTGTTGGCAAGGAAAAAAGACAACAAACCCTGACTTCTTCCATTCATTTTATTTTTTTTCAGTTCATAAAATGATGAAAAGCAGAGACAACTGTGAGATCTCTGTGTTACTG
>NW_027867671.1:0-252 GCF_054177405.1 Leptonychotes weddellii | reverse complement strand
TTGAAAAAACTCAACATCCATTTACGATCAATATTCTCAACAGAGTGAGTAGAGCAGGAACATACCTCAACATGATAAAGGCCATACAGGACAAGCCCACAGATAACATCACATCCAAGAGAGAAAAGTTTCAGCTGTTACTATTTCCTCTAAGATCCTCTACGTTAGGAACTTTCCTGGTCTTTCCTCGCCACTTTTATTCAACATAGTATCGGAAAACCTAGGCAGAGCAATTATGCAACAAAAATAAAC
>NW_027867670.1:0-252 GCF_054177405.1 Leptonychotes weddellii | reverse complement strand
TGCAGCTGGTGTCCACTGGGCATTGTGTGTGGACGCTTGTCCAGTGTCCCTGCGCCTGCTTCTCACACCTTCTAGAGCAGCACCTGCAGACATGGTGACAAAGGGAACTCAGGTGACAGGGATGTAGACTCAGAAACAAGTCATCCTTCTGTGTGCATCGGGTCACATCCGATTCACACATTCCTTGTGGGGAAGAACTCCTGGGCACTGCCGAGTCTTAGCACATTTTCAACGAGTCTCTTTTATTTACTT
>NW_027867669.1:0-252 GCF_054177405.1 Leptonychotes weddellii | reverse complement strand
TATCTCACGAGGTTTGGCGGGAAATATCACGAGTTTTGGCGGAAAATCTCACCAGGTTTGGTAGGAAATATCCCGAGGTTTTGCGAGGAATCCCACAAGGTTTGGCAGGAAATTTCACCACAGTTGCTGGGAATTCTCACCTTATTTGGAGGGATATCTCACGAGGTGTGGCGGGAAAGCGCACGAGGTTTGGTGGAAAAACTAAGGAGGTTTGGTGGGAAAACTCACGAGTTTGTGCGGGAAAGCTCACGG
>NW_027867668.1:0-252 GCF_054177405.1 Leptonychotes weddellii | reverse complement strand
TGTCTGGCCCCTATAGACATCTGAGTTTGCAACCCCTGCTCTGTTTTCTTCCCGAAGTGCGGTGGCCAGAATCGGCCCCGGTTCTCCAGCCATGGTGGCCCAGGGCAGGACTTTGCTCCCCTGTTGAAGATTTTGCACTTGTACTGACGCTCCCAAACCAACTTTGGGGAGCGCTCTATGACATCGTTGGCTCAAGCTTACCTTGTGGTCACCCTTGGACCTCGGAGTCTTTTTCACATACTGTTCTCATGA
>NW_027867667.1:0-252 GCF_054177405.1 Leptonychotes weddellii | reverse complement strand
AGCTCCAGTTCTTTCTGTGCGTGATGGAAGCTGGTCACTTCCTGCATCAGGGCCTCAGCTCCCTCATCATAACATGGGAGGTAGAGCAGAGGTACTCTAGGCTTCTTTCCAGCTTGACCAGGTGAAGAAGGAAATGCTGGGGGCCTGCGGCTGCTGGGCTTCACAAGCTGTCCCGGACCTTGTGGAGTCAAGAGAATGTCACAACTAGAACAAGCCTCTGAATCTCTATTAAGTGCTCTTTTTTTTTTTTTT
>NW_027867666.1:0-1827 GCF_054177405.1 Leptonychotes weddellii | reverse complement strand
TATCTCATTGAGGTTTTGATTTGGATTTCCCTGATGCCGAGCAATGTTGAGCACTTTTTCATGTGTCTGTTGGCCATTTGGATGTCTTCTTTGGAGAAATGTCTGTTCATGTCTTCTGCCCATTTCTTGATTGGATTATTTGTTCCTTGGGTGTTGAGTTTAAGAAGATCTTTATAGATTTTGGATACTAGCCCTTTATCTGATATGTCATTTGCAAATATCTTCTCCCATTCTGTTGGTTGTGTTTTGGTTTTGTTGACTGTTTCTTTTGCTGTGCAAAAGCTTTTTATCATGATGAAGTCCCAATAGTTCATTTTTGCCCCCGCTTCCCTTGCCCTTGGCGATTTTCTAGGAAGAAGTTGCTGCGGCTGAGGTCAAAGAGGTTGCTGCCTGTGTTCTCCTTTAGGATTTTGAAGGACTCCTGTGTCATATTTAGACCTTACAACCATTTTGAGTCTATTTTTGTGTATGGTGTAAGGAAATGGTCCAGTTTCATTCTTCTGCATGAATTTTCCCAACACCATTTGTTGAAGAGACTGTCTTTTTTCCATTGGACATTTTTTCCTGCTTTGTCAAAGATGAGTTGACCATAGAGTTGAGGGTCCATTTCTGGGCTCTCTATTCTGTTCCATTGATCTATGTGTCTGTTTTTGTGCCAGTATCATCCTGTTTTGATGATGACAGCTTTCAGAAGAATAGGTATTAGTTCCATTTCTATTTTTTGGAACATTTTCAGAAAGATACATATTAATTCTTCTTTAAATGTTGGTAGAATTCCCCTGGGAAGCCATCTGGACCTGAGCTTTTGTTTGTTTGGAGATTTTTGATGACTGCTTCAATTTCCTTAGTGGTTATAGGTTTTTTCAGGTTTTCTACTTCTTCCTGGTTCAGTTTTGGTAGTTGATACATCTCTAGGAATGCATCCATTTCTTCCAGGTTATCTAATTTGCTGGCATAGAGTTGCTCATAATATGTTCTTAGAATTGTTTGTATTTCTTTGGTGTTGGTTGTGATCTCTCCTCTTTCATTCATGATTTTATTTATTTGGGTCATTTCTCTTTTCTTTCTGATAAGTCTGGTTTATCAATCTTATTAATTCTTTCAAAGAACCAGCTCCTAGTTCCATTGATCTGATCTACTGTTCTTTTGGTTTCTTTATCATTGATTTCTGTTCTGATCTTTATTATTTCTCTTCTTTTGGTGGGTTTAGGCTTTATTTGCTGTTCTCTCTCCAGCTCCTTTAGGTGTAGGGTTAGATTCTGTATTTGAGACCTTTCTTGTATCCTGAGATCCCAAAGATTCTGAAAAGTTGTGTTTTCATTTTCACCAGTTTCCATGAATTTTTTTAATTCTCTTTTAATTTCCTGGTTGACCCATTCATTCTTCAGTAGGATGTTCTTTAGCCTCCATGTATTTGAGTTCTTTCTTACTTTCCGCTTGTGATTTTCTAGTTTCAAAGCATTGTGGTCTGAAAATATGCAGGGAATGATCCCAATCTTTTGGTACTGGTTGAGACCTGATTTATGACCTAGGATGTGATCTATTCTGGAGAATGTTCCATGGGCACTAGAGAAGAATGTGTATTCCGTTGCTTTGGGATGGAATGTTCTAATAGATCTATGAAGTCCATTTGGTCCAGTGTGTCATTTAAAGTCTTTATTTCCTTGTTGATCTTTTGCTTAGATGATCTGTCCATTTCAGTAAAGGGGGTGTTAAAGTCCCCTACTATTATTGTATTGTTTTCGATGTGTTTCCTTGCTTTTGTTATTACCTGGCTTATATAATCGGCTGCTCCCATGTTAGGGGCATAGATAATTACAATTGTTA
>NW_027867665.1:0-13180 GCF_054177405.1 Leptonychotes weddellii | reverse complement strand
ATTTCTTTGTGTCATCTTTGATTTCTTTCATAAATGTTTACTGTAGTTTTCAGAGTACAGGTCTTTTACCTCTTTGGTTAGGTTTATTCCTAGGTATCTTATGGTTTTTGGTGCAATTGTAAATGGGATTGACTCCTTAATTTCTCTTTCTGCTGCTTCATTATTGGTGTATAGAAATGCAGCAGACTTCTGTGTGCTGATTTTATATCCTGAGACTTTACAGAATTCCTGTACCAGTTCTAGCAATTTTTTTGGTGGAGTATTTCATTTCTACATAGAGTATCATGTCATCTGTCAATAGTGAAAGTTTGACTTCTTCCTTGACAATTTGGATGACTTTTGTCTTTTTGTTGTCTGATTGCTGTAGCTAGGACTTCTAGTACTATGTTAAATCACAGTGGTGATAGTGGACATTCCTTTCTTCCTGACCATAGAAGAAAAGCTCTCAATTTTTCCCCATTGAGGATGATATTAGCTGTGGGTTTTTCATATATGGCCTTCATTATGTTAAGGTATGTTTCCTCTGTCCCTACTTTTTTGAGGGCTTTTATCATGAATGATTGTTGTACTTTGTCAAATACTTTTTCTGCATCCTTTGACAGTATTGTATGGTTCTTATTCTTTCTTTTATTAATGTGGTCAATTAATCACATTGATTGATTTGCAAATACTGAACCACCCTTGCAGCCACCAGGAATAAATCCCACTTGACTGTGGTGAGTGATTCTTCTAAAGTACTGTTGGATTCAATTTTTAGTATTTTATTGAGAATTTTGCGTCCATGTTCATCAGGAATTATGGCCTGTAGTTCTCTTTTATAGTGGAGTCTTTATCTGGTTTTACTATCAGGGTATTGCTGGCCTCATAGAATGAGTTTGGAAGTTTTCTTTCTGTTTCTATTTTCTGCAACAGTTTGAGAAGAATAGGTATTACCTCTTCTTTAAATGTTTGGTAGAATTCCCCTGGGAAGCCATCTGGCCCTGGACTTTTGTTTGTTGGGAAATTTTTAATTACTGCTTCAGTTTCCTTGCTGGTTATGGGTCTGTTCAAGTTTTCTATTTCTTCCTGCTTCAGGTTTGGTAGTTCGTATGTTTCTGGGAATTTATCCATTTCTTCCAGGTTGTCCAGTTTGTTGGCCTATAGTTTTTCACAATATTCTCTTATACTTTTTTTGTATTTCTTTGGTGTTGGTTGTTATTTCCCCCCTCTCGTTTGTGATTTTATTTAATTGGATCCTTTCTCTTTTATTTTTGGTAAGTCTGGCAGGGGGTTTATCAATTTTAGTAATTATTTCAGAGAACTACATCCTGGTTTCATTGATCTGTTCTGTTGTTTTTTTAGTTTCTATATCATTTATTTCTGCTCTAATCTTTTTATTTCCCTTCGCCTGCTGGATTTAGGCTTTATTTGCTGTTCCTTTTCTAGCTCCTTTAGGTCTAAGATTAGGTTGTGTATTTGAGATTTTTCTTGCTTCTTGAGGAAGGCCTGTATCACTCTATACTTACCTTTGCTACATCCCAAAGGTTTTGGACTGTCGTGGTTTTATTTTCTTTTGCTTCCATGTATTTTTTAAAATTTCTTCTTTAATTTCCTGGTTAACCCATTCATTCTTTAGTAAGATGTTCTTTAACCTCCGTGTATTTGTGGTCTTCCCAATTTTTTCTTGTGGTTGACTTCAAGTTTCATAGTATTGTGGTCTGAAAATATGCATGGTATGATCTCAATCTTTTTGTATTTGTTTAGGGCTGATTTGTGACCCAGTATGTGATCTATTCTGGAGAATGTTCCATGTGCACTCAAGAAGAATGTGTATTCTGCTGCTTTAGGATGAAATGTTCTGAATATATCTGTTAAATCCATCTGGTTCAGTGTGTCATTCAAAGCCATTGTTTCTTTGTTGATCTGCTTAGATGATTCGTCCATTGATTTAACAGGGGTGTTAAAGTCCTCTACTATTATTGTATTGTTATCAATGAGTTTCTTTATGTCTGTTGTTAATTGATATATATATATATTTGGGGTTCCCAAGTTGGGGGCATATTTACAATTGTTAGATCTTCTTGATGGATAGAACCTTTAATTATGATATAGTGCCCTTATTCATCTCTTGTTACAGTCTTTGTTTTAAACTCTAGTTTGTCTGATATAAGTATGGCTACTCTGGCTTTCTTTTGATGCTCATAAGCATGATAGATGGTTCTCCAACCCCTCGGTTTGAATCTGCAGGTGTCTTTATGTCTAAAATGAGTCTCTTATAGACAGTATATAGATGAATCTTGTTTTCTTATCCATTCTGATACCCTGCTTCTCTTTATTGGAGCATTTAGTCCATTTACGTTCAGAGTGATTATTGGGAGATATGCAGTTAATGCCCTTGTGTTACCTGTAAAGTCATTGTTTTTTGGAGATTTTCTCTTTTCCTTTCTAGTCTTTGTTGTTTTCGGTCTTTCTTTTCCACTGTTGCTTTTGGTCTTTCTTCCCCGCTCAAAAGAGTCCACTTTTATATTTCTTCCAGGGCTGGTTTATTGTTCACGAACTCCTTTAGTTTTTGTTTGTCTGGGAAACTCTTTATCTCTCCTTCTGTCCTGAATGACAGCCTTGCTGGATAAAGTGTTCTTGGCTGCATATTTTTCCCATTCAGGATGTTGAATGTATCATGCCACTCTCTTCTGGCCTGCCTAGTTTCTGTGGATAGATCTGCTGCTAACCGTATTTGTCTTCCCTTGCTGCTTTTAGGATTTTTTCCTTATCTCCGTATTTTGAAAATTTTACTGTGATATATCTTAGAGTTGGCCTGCTTTTGTTGATTTTGATGGGAGTTATCTGTGCCTCCTGGATTGAGTGTTTCTTTGCACAGATTAGGGAAGTTTTCAGCTATAATTTGCTCAAATAAACCTTGTGTCCCTTTTCCCACTCTTCTTCTGGGACTTCTATGATACGAATGATATTGCCCTTTATGGAGTTGCTGAGTTCCCTAATTCTACACTCGTGATCCAGTATTTTTCTTTCCCTCTTCTTTTCAGCTTCATTATTTTCCATAATTTTGTCTTTTATGTCACCTCTTCTCTCCTCTGCTTCTTCCATCCTTGTGGTCATTACATCCAGTCAGTTTCGCATCTCAGTTACAGCATTTTTTATTTTAGCCTGACTAGTTTTTAGGTCTTTTATCTCTGTGGTAAGGGACTCCCTGATACCTTCTATGCTTTTCTCAAGCCCAGCTAGTGTCCTTATGATTGTTGTTTCAATTCTGGAGCAGGCATATTGTTTATATCTGTTTTGATTAGGTCCCTGGCGTGTCCTTTTCTTGTTCTTCCTTTTGGGATGATTTCCTCTGTGTTGGCATTTTGGCTAGGTCTGTATCCTCTTTGTGTTAGGAAAGCCTGTTACGTTTCCTGCTCCTGAGAGTAATGGCTTATTAAGAAGAGGTCATATACTGTCCAGGGCCTGGTGCTTCGGGATGTGTGTCTGGTCTGTGCTACGTGTACCCTGCTGCTGTGTTTTGGGGGCTCTTTCCCTCAGGTCAGCCCTCTGCTGAGTTTTTCCTTGCTTGCACTAAGGAGTGTTTGAACCTTGTCCAGTGTGTGATGAGTTTTAACTAGATATGCTTTCATCTGCTTGTTAAAAAAGGCCGGATCCTATTTCCACTAGAGCTGTAACTTTGTAGCACTCTATCATCAGTAGACTTGGTGCTTCCGGGGGATTTGTGCTTGTTTTCTGGGGGAGAGGCCTGCTGCCCTGGCTCTTAGGCATATTTGCCCTAGCATAGAAGCACCTGCAGAGTGCAGGGGGTGGGGTTTGGGGTAAGTGGCTCCAGCCTCCCCTGGACGGGTGTGGGGAGGGGGCACTCACTCTGCTGCTCACTGAAATCCAGTGGTACTGTTGGGTGGAGGAAGAAAATGGCATCCACCCTCTCCCTGGGCCCCCACCCAAAAGGAAGAACAAGAAAAGGACACGCCAGGGACCTAATCAAATTAGGTCCCTGAATTTGTGCCCCCACTGTCCAGGAAACCCTCACAGAAGAGTGAAGAATCTTCCCTTGTGTGCCAGGTATCCCTCGGATCTCTGCCTTCACCGTGTCTGCGACTGAGCTGTCTGCCCACCTGGTGGCACAGTGCTTCTATATTTTATCTCTGGCACCTGGCAGAGATTCAAAACTCCAAATTTTAGGGACTCGGCGCTGCCTGGACCCACGATGATCCTCTGGAGGAGGGTCTTGGGGCGCTGGGGCTGGTAGGAGTTTGCCCCAGAGGGCAGTTGCAGGAATGCACAGGTGCTTGGAGTTCAGAGTAAAGCACAGCAAAAAGCTGGTGTCCAGGTTGGCTGCCCTCAGCAGGTGCCTCTGCCCCTGTGCTGATGAACAGGACAGTGCCGTGGTGCCCACCAGCTCTTTTGTCCCCGTGAGGCAGTACCACTTCTCCCAAATGCGCTCCAGGAGGGGAGCTGTCTCTCCAGTGTGATGCAGGGGATCCTCAGACCACGCTGTCCACTCCCAGGCCTCTGCCCTCCTCCTCCACAGGAGCACCACTGTGCCCACTGGGCTCCACACTGGCTGCAGTGCGGACTTCTAAAACTTCAGTCTTTGAGCTCTGTTGATTGTAAAAACTCACAATAAGCAGGCTCTCTCATTTTCCCAGTCAGTGGCTTTGGGGAAGTGTTCTTGTTCAATCCCCTGTGCGCTGTTTGCTCTCTCTGTGATCAGGGCTCCCTCCCCTCTGCGGCACCCGGGATTCTCTTCTCCCCCAAATCACATCTCTGCACCTCCTACCTTCCACAGTGTGGCCTCTTTTCTCCCTCTACTTCGGCAGTTTGTTCTCTCAGCCCTCAGATCGATTTCCTGGGTGTTCATAATGAGTTGATATTTATCTAGCTGTGTTTGAGGGACAAGGCAAGCATAGGGTCCCCTTACTCCTCTGCCATCCTAACTCCTCCCCATTTCATTTTTATTTAATTCATCATCTGGTTGAGGCACATTACTGCTGCTGTCTCCATTTTACCATGAAGAAATCCCCTTAGGGGCCCCGGTTTGTGTCCCGACAGCCTGGCTGAGGAGGAAGGATCTCAGATGCTTGGTTTGCTATCAGAGCCTGAACCAGAGTTTGGATCTTGGTTGTATTGGAGTGTGTGGGATAGTGTGAAAGGGTGCACAGAATACACGTGCCCCCATACACATACCTTACTACATGTAAAGCCTGTGTTCCTCCCATAGCTTCATTATCCTATTCCTACTAACACCTGTATAACATTCATCACTGTTCAGAACCGACATCTTTACCCCAGAAGGATGAAGTGACCATTTATTTCCTGATCCAGGACCTCATCAGCAGTGAGTTCACCACAGGACGTCCTGAACGAGTGTCTGCAAGGAGTGTTCTGAAAACATAATTATATTAAGTCCTCTAGAAAAGAATAAAAAGAATGCAAAATCTTTGTAGATGAAAACTGATGAGTGATGTAGTGTCTCCACGTGCTCAGACCTGAAGGCAGGACCTAACTCCGACACATTCTTTGTCTCAGGTACTAGAGGGAGGCTCCTGTGTTGGTTGAGGAAGATTTATTCATCTGGCGTCTCCAAGACTAGTCAGAAACCCATATAAGATACAACTCCATCATGTGGCTGTATTACTAGCTAAAACTAAAATAAACCAACAGCAACACATTAACAAAAAAACCCTCGGATACTCTGTTCTTTTCTCAACCTCATCCTCAAATTTCTGTTTACACATCTTCTGAGTTTTTCTGAGAAATGTACCATGGGCAGACTAAATGGACCATTTGCCTTAAGACTTGGCATCTTCTTGCAACATGATTTTTTTTTGCAACATTTTCCTTATTTTGTTTCTCATATTTCTCCCTTTTGTAGATTGACTGTTACAGACTCGGATGGAGCCTCTAACTCCACAACTGCAGCCCTAATAGTCAACAGTGCTGTGGACCATCCTCCAGTTGCCAATGCAGGACCAAATCAGACCATAACTTTGCCCCAAAACTCCATCACTTTGAATGGAAACCAGAGCAGTGATGATCACCAGATTGTCCTCTATGAGTGGTCCCTGGGTCCAGGGAGTGAGAGCAAAGAGGTGGCCATGCAGGCAAGTTCTCTATCCTGCCTTCAAACTTTTACTTGTCTGTCCATCCAACCACCCACCCACCTACCCATCTAACCAACCATCCATCCATCTATCTACCCACCCACCCATCCATCCATCTACCCATCCACCGACCCACCTACCCATCTATCCAACCAACCACCCACACACCTACCCATCTATCCAACCACCCACCTACCCATCTATCTAACCATCCATCCATTCATTCATCCACCCACCCACCCGTGCATCCATCTACCCATCCATCCACCCACCCATCCATTCATCTATTCACCTACCCACCTGTCCATCCATCTACCTGTCCACCCATCCACTCACGCATCCATCCATCTACCCATCCATCCATCCACCCACCCATCCATTCATCTATCCACCCACCCATCCATCCATCTACCCATCTACCCATCCATCCATCCATCTGTATGTCTGTCCATTTAAAACTTCACACATCTATCTACCTTCCTACCTACCTAAATTATTGTTATGTGGTATAAATCCAGAAAATGTTTTATAAGATTGTCTGATGTATTACAACTATTAGAAGAGCACCTAAATTCATAGATTTTCCAAACTTACATCCTTTCCCCTCACCCGTTCTCTGTAAGCACAGAATAGAAACTAAGTGGGTCCTGTGTTGATAGCTTGACCTTGAGGCTAGTTTGGGGAAAGTATGACCCAACATTTGCTACAGAAATATTATTTTAATATTGGGAGAAACTTTAGAAATAATCCAACATGAACTTTGTTATCAGGAAATTTTTCCTTATTTTGTTTCTCATATTTTTAGAAACTTCATTGTCATCTTTTCTGGATCTAGTGGTCTCTTTTTAAGAGCTTTTTGTATCTAAATTTTAATTTGCTCAAATCTTAAATATATTTGTCTAAAGACATACTACCGTAGACACTTTTGCTGTGAGTGGTATGTATGCACATGAGTGTGTATAAGCTATTTGCTTCTTCCTCTTTTGGTGCTGGCCAGAACTATTTGTTTTTATTGCTAACCAGCTTGCTGTTTTTAAGTTATTATTTGACAGTTTTCATTTTATTCTTTTTTTGTTATTTTATGTATGTATGTATGTAAGCACGCCCTACGCCCAATGTGGGGCTTGAACTCACGACCCCAAGAGCAAGAGTTGCATACTCTATTTACTGAGCCAGTCAGACACCCCTTTCGTTTTTATTTTAATTCCAGTTAACATACCGTGTTGTTAGTTTCAGGTTATTATTTGAAAGTTTAATGGAAAAAAGGTAGGACCTTGTATTGCCACCTTGTACTTCTCCTTCAAATTCCATCTCATCTGTCCAACATAAATTTCTTGTTAGTATTTTAGATGAAGTCAGATATCCCATGAAAGCTTACCTACTTTACTTTCTGATGTTTCTGGACAGTATTTTGCAATTGTGATGAATTTAAAATGACTGGTTGGGTTTATGGGACTTGAGAGGGCCATGCCGTAGTGTCCATCTCTGTCTAAGGGTTGTAGCACGTGCTGTTTGCTGCTGTTGTGCTAAGACTTCCGATTCAGAGGGCTTTGCCTGCAAAACAGAAAGATGGGACATTATTGTATTTCCTTGGTTAAAAAAATATTCCAGGGGTGCTTGACTGGCTCAGTCAGAAGAGCGTGCGACTCTTAATCTCAGGGTTGTGAGTTAGAGCCCCTTGTTGGATGTGGAGATTACTTACCAATAAAATTTTTTTAAAAAATCCAAATTTTCTTTCCTTTAGTTATTGAGAATTATGTGCCCAAAGCTCACACCCCAGAATTCATCCATATCTGCCCAACGTATGTCCAAGGGAATCAGCTAGTGCTGGGCGTGGGGCCAGCTTCTCCACACCTGCCCTTCTGCAGAGGACACTCTGAGATTATCCCCAGTAACAAGGTTATTGTCTTGTGATTGATAGATGAAGATGTTAAAAGGGGTGATCTTTTTATTAACTGGGCAATCACAAAAATGGCTCTGTCAACTGGAGTCTTAGATTATTAGTCTAAGTATCGTGTAGGGCATCCTGCCGAGGCTTTGCTTTAGATGGGGGAAGGCCATCTGAAGGCTCCAGGCTGTTACCTGGAGCATATAGTGGCTTTGAGGATGCTTGGTGACATGTGTGAGTCTGCCCACTTCCCATTTGCCACAACATTCCCTGTACCGTGTGCATAAGCATTTATGTAACCATATTAATTTTGAAGTAAGCACTAGGAAATTATACTTTTGTACAGCTTTTCAGAGCAAAATGCTTTGCTTTATTTAGTCAAAGTAGGGGAAAACACCTTTTCTAAGTTCTTAAAAGTATGTATTTCAAATTTCACAAGTTCCCCTCGTGATAACACAATTGATTTTCTATCAGTTTTCTTTTTCAATTTTCCATTAAAACCTTTAATAGACACATGCAGATACATTTATCTTTAGACAATCTTGGGATCTATAAAAGTAAATAAATTATAATAGGGTTTAGGATTAAAAATCCTTTCCATGATGCCATGAATTTCAAACATAAGCAATAATTGGAAATGTTACCAACAGCAACACAATAGCAACAAAGTGAAAGTTGTTAACCTGGAGACAAGTACAGCTATTGTATACTCAATTGAAAAAATGTCTTATTGAAAAATTTTGTTGGGGTGCCTGGGTGGCTCAGTCGTTAAGCGTCTGCCTTTGGCTCAGGTCATGATCGGGGGGTTCTGGGATCGAGCACCACATCGGGCTCCCTGCTCTGCGGGAAGCCTGCTTCTTCCTCTCCTACTCCCCGGGACTGCTTGTATTCCCTCTCTCTCTGTGTCTCTATCAAATAAATAAATAAAATCTTAAAAAAAAAAAAAAAGAAAAATTTTGTTGTCTTAGAGTTTTAAAAAATTATTTTTACTTGTAAGAGTAATGCATGAATTGCTTCTTGTAGTTAAAAATAAGGTAACTTCTGATAAAGTACAAATACACCTTGATTGTACCCCAGTCCCCTTATGGTGATAATTTTATCAGCTTAATGTCTGTCCTTACAGAATCTTTTCTGTGTGTTCTGTGTATATGCATATGTACACATAGAAATATCTGTCACACTCTATACATTGTTCTGCAACTTTCTCTTTTTGCTTGATGGTATGTCTTTGACATCTTTCATTTCATTATTTATAAGCTACAGACATTTTTTTTTTCCTTTAAGTAGGCTCCACGCCTAGCATGGAGTCCAACTCCATTTCAATATGTATAAATCTACCTTATTCTTTTAAACTTTAAATTTAAACTAACATTGTAGTGTATCATGGTGGGTCTGGCCACACCCCATTGATGAAAGTTTATTTAAAGATTGATTGATTGATTTTACAGAGAGAGTGCAAGCGGTGGGGAGAGAAAGAATCTCAAGCAGACTCCCCAGTGAGTGTGGAGCCCAGCACAGGGCTCGATCTCATGACCTTGAGATCCTGACCCGAGCTGAAATCAAGAGTTGACTGCTTAACTAACTGAAGCACCCAGGTGCCGCATTGTTGATGAACATTTAGACTGTTTCCATTGTTTGCTACTATAAACAATGCTTCTGTCAGCATCCAGGTGTGAGGCTCCTTGTGTGCATGGGCATTTCCCTAGTGTAGGTAGTAAGAAGTAGAATCACTGGTTGGAGTATGCTCATTTAACATGTCAGTGGATGTTGCCAGATGGGCCTCCAAAAAGCCAAATTAATTTGTACTTCTTCAACAGCGTGTGAGGATACACACTGAACTTCAGATTGCATTTCCTTGGGGCACACACATTTCTTTCTCACGCAGGATCTCCATATTTAGCCAAAAGCATTCATTTTTCATTACGTCATGCTACTTCTTAAAATTATTATTTTTTTTCTTTCTCATCTCTACTTGCTTTTACTTAGGGTGTTGAGACACCATACCTTCATTTGTCGGCCATGCAGGAAGGAGACTATATGTTCCAGCTGATGGTGACAGATTCTTCAAAGCAGCGATCCACGGCTGTGGTCACTGTGACTGTCCAGCCCGGTAGGTGAGACGAAAGGGGGCTTTGGCCCCAGAGATTAAGGCAGAAATGACACCTGGGCTTCTGTGCTTCAGACAAGCGAAATTTGGAGGCAAATTCTCCAAATGTCTTAACTATCTAGAAATTGGGGCTGGAGGAGCTGAATCTTAAATACAAAGCCAGGTTTCTACTGTAGTTCGGAATCTTGTGTTGACTGTGTCTTTAAACCATGGCACAGAGGCCCAGATGGACATCCTCAGGGCCCCTCGAGGGCTCCACTTGCCAGGTAGACACCCCTCCACATGTCCCATTCTGCTGCAGAGCTCCAGGGCCTTCTTGAAGAGTCTGGTCATGATGTGTGGCCTGGTAGCTCAATGGCTCGTAGTCAGATGGAGACTTGACTCCAGGTCAGCTCTCAATCCATTAATGGTTTCATGAAAAGCCAGGACTCTGCCTTCCTGCAGATTTAAATAACCTTAAGGGTGGTTAGTTTTTGCATGGCAGTGCTCTTTGCTTTAGAACTTTTCTAGAAGATGCTGCTAATCCCAGTAACCATCCAGTGTACTGGCAACTGAAAATACACTCAGCTTATAGGCAACGCATTTATTTGTTTTATTTATTCACTTAGTATGTAGTAAGTGCTAGTGGTTAGACCCCAGGGATGTGGAATTAAACAAGAAAGACTTGGTCTCTGTCCTCCCAGGGCTCATGGGGAAGTCCACTGAAAAACCACAGGATCGGTGCATTTCTAGGGGATGGACACAGCGCTGCTGGAGCCCATGAAAGGACCCACCTATGTGGGCTTGAGGCATCTGCAGAGAGTCTTACCTGAGCTCAGGTCTGCAGTTGGCCAGGTGAATCTGGGGAGAGAAGGGCAAGAGGAAGAGTTTTTTAGGTGAAGGAAACAGTGTATGAAAGCCATGGGATGAAAGGGAGTTTGGTAGTTGAAGGAATTAAAAAGAATGTAGTGGGACAAGAGAAAGCAGCGAGGACATGGGAGTGTGAGGTACAGGGATTAGAATGCCAAGAGATGCTCTGGAGAGAGGTGGGGCTCCCATCCAGGGCTTTGTAATGGGTGGTCACGCGTTTGATCCTAAGGACAAGAGAAACCACGGCCTCACTGAACTTTACTGAGTAGCACAGTGAGGGTTGGACATGGTACTGGGTCATAGCTGCCTCAGTTTTTGACTCCATGACTTTTATTTTAACAGAAAATTTGTCTATTTCAATATGAATATCAGCAATACTTTATATCTTTTGCTTTTTTTAATCTTTTTTTTTTTCCTAAGATTTTATTTTTAAGTCCTCTCCACACCCAGCGCGGGGCTTGGACTTAAAACCCTGAGATCAAGAGTCGTGTGTTCTACTAGCTGAGCTGGCCGGGCGCCCCTTATACCTTTTACTGTTGTTCAACACTTAACTGAAATGTTTCGAGCATTTATTCTTTACCAGGCACTGTGTTAGGCCCTGGGGCTACAAAGACAAAAGGAAGTAAGTCCTGCCTGACAAAGCAGCTGTCAACTCACTTCCTTCCAGTTCCTGCCTGCCTGCCCCCACTCTCCCCAGTCCTTCTTCTGTTCATCTGCCCATCCTGTTCCTTTTCCTTCTCTCTTGACTCCATGACTTTCCAGGTCTTTTATTTTATTTGTTTGTTTATTTGAGAGACAGATTACACACGCACACACATGCACGAGGTCGGGGGGATCCTCAAACAGATTCCCCGCTCAGTGTGGAGCCTGACGGTGGTGGGGGGCTTGATCTCACAACCCTGAGATCATGACCTGAGCCGAAACCAAGAGTCAAACGCTTAACGGACTGAGCCACCCAGGGCGCCCCTCGAGGTTTTTTAAGGAAACCAAACATATATGTATTAGGGAACAATATTTCCTTCTGTCTGTACCCCCCAGCCTCACCCTCAAAACTGCAGTGTTTCTCCCCAGGATTCCCCCGGGTGTCCCGTACACTCTAGTCCCCGCCTGATCCAAATAGGAGTAATTTGCCAAAATCAAGAAAGCAGGGGATCGAAGACTTAATCCCAAGAGATCATAGTGTTTCCCACCATTTCTGTAATTCTAGAAAACAACAGGCCTCCGGTGGCTGTGGCCGGCCCGGACAAGGAGCTGGTCTTCCCGGTGGAGAGCACCACCCTGGATGGCAGCAGGAGCACTGACGACCAGGGCATCGTCCTCTACCACTGGGAGCACGTCCGGTAGGCCCTCTTACCCCTGAGCCGTGGGGGTCACGTCCCTGGCCCAGGGCTAACATCGCCCCCTCTCTGGAGGGCCCAAATTAGTTAACTCGAGCATGTTGGGGAGTGAGGAGCACTGTTGTTGAAGAGCAGATCAAGTGTGGACAGGGCCATCTGGGGTGGGAGAGCTTCACAACCGACGAGGTGCTGGGAGACCTGTGGGAGGCCCTCAGAGGCCTCCTGGCTACCAAACCATCTGCTCTGCCTCTCAGAGCCTAGTGACATCACAAGCCTAGGTTTGCCCAGACGGTAAGGGGGGCAGCTGGGTTTTTCCGACGACAGGGCCCACAGTCTTAATAACCGCACTGTAATTGCCCTTCGGAGATCTGTGATCTGGCTCATCCCTTCCTCTTCCATACTCTCTGTCAAGATAGATGAGGATTTAACCTAATTTCATTCAAAGAGGGAATGGGAGTAGTTTCTAAGACTCCGTTTTGTAAGGACAGATCATTTCACTGACAGCTCAATTTAAAAAAAAACCAAACAGGTCTGGGGGCACCTGGGTGGCTCAGTCGGTTAAGCACCCGACTCTTGGTTTCAGCTCAGGTCATGATCTCAGGGTCGTGAGATTGAGCCCCGTGTTGGGCTCCGCGCTCAGCGCAGAGTCTGCTTGAGATTCTGTCTCTCCCTCTGCCCCTTCCCCTGCGTGCGCACTCTCTCTAAAATAAATAAATAAAATCTTAAAAAATAACCCCCAAAAAACAAAAACCTTCTTCCTAGGAATCCCGCAGGCTCATTCTAAAATAGGCATTTGCTTATGACCCGTACCCTGAACTAGAGAATTTAAGTGGATTTAAAAAGTTATCTTGGAATTCTCTAGATGCTGTGTTTTAGCTGTAGAAACGGGCTTTTATAAGGACACAAACAT
>NW_027867664.1:0-252 GCF_054177405.1 Leptonychotes weddellii | reverse complement strand
GTTTTATTTTGTTATTACGTGTTCACATTATACATACAAAATTAAAGTGTTTAGTTTCTTTGCTTCTTCTTTTTTTCCCCTTTTTTAATGTGCTAAGAGTTAGGAGATTATGAGTATTTGCTGATTGCTCCAAGATTCCAATATCTGCTCTTAAATTCTGATGCAATGGCCCAAAGGCATTTCTACTTAGATATCTCATCATCACTTCTAACAATTCTAGTGTTTTTAGAAAGATTTGCACTCAATCTGGCT
>NW_027867663.1:0-252 GCF_054177405.1 Leptonychotes weddellii | reverse complement strand
GGCGACTGCCTTCGGCTCAGGTCATGATCCTGGAGTCCCGGGATCGAGTCCCGCATCGGGATCCCTGCTCGGCAGGGAGTCTGCCTCTCCCTCTGACCCTCCCCCCTCTCATGCTCTCTCTTATTCTCTCTCTCTCACATAAATAAATAAAGTCTTAAAAACAAACAAACATGGCAGCAGGGAATCTGGCTGAAAAAGAATTAAAATGGGCAAAGAAGGATGGAAACAAAAACCCCCTCGGGATGTGTTCTG
>NW_027867662.1:0-252 GCF_054177405.1 Leptonychotes weddellii | reverse complement strand
CTGAGGCTCCTTCACCCAATGGTAGGGAGAAAGTCCATGCATTTTACAGCTCTCTGTGCCTAAATCTGAGAGCCACCACTTATATGCAGGTGTCCCTGAGCATCCCCTTTGCTGCCTGCACCCAGATAGATTTGAGTGTTTTCTGTTATCTCTGCATTTTAACAGGATTTAAATCGAACAATTTTCCAAAATTGTAGTTAAAGTTTTTACATTATATACTTTAATGTTTGGATATGCAGATTTATTTTGTGG
>NW_027867661.1:0-252 GCF_054177405.1 Leptonychotes weddellii | reverse complement strand
TCCCAGGGTCCTGGGATCGATCCCCGCATCGGGCTCCCTGCTCCACAGGAAGTCTGCTTCCCCCTCTCCCACTCCCCTTGCTTGTGTTCCCTCTCTCGCTGTGTCTCTCTCTGTCAAATAAATAAAATCTTTTAAAAAAATTGAAAAAAAAGAGGTAAAAAGAAACAGGTGGAATGAATTCTAACAATAGAGTTTATTTTACCCAATATGTTTATTTCAATATATAATCAATATCGACAATTATTAATGAGC
>NW_027867660.1:0-252 GCF_054177405.1 Leptonychotes weddellii | reverse complement strand
TTTGGACTTCCAGCCTCCAGAACTGTGAGAAAATAAATTTTGTTTAGGTCACCCAGTCTGTAGTATTTTATTATGGAGGCCCCAGCAGACTAACATACATGTATATAGGACATTTTTAAAAAAGATTTATTTATGGGGCGCCTGGGTGGCTCAGTCGGTTAAGCGACTGCCTTCGGCTCAGGTCATGATCCTGGAGTCCCAGGATCGAGTCCCGTGTCGGGCTCCCTGCTCGGCGGGGAGCCTGCTTCTCCC
>NW_027867659.1:0-252 GCF_054177405.1 Leptonychotes weddellii | reverse complement strand
AATAAATAAAATCTTTAAAAAAAAAAATAATTCAGTAGGATAGATAAAACCAACATTAAAAAAAAGTAAGGAATAGAAAATGTATGAATTTATCCCAAGTGGTAAAAGTAAATAATGTCTCTTGAAATGTTTGTTGGGTCATAATGTAAAAATATTTCATATTTTTCTTATCTGAATATGGTAAAAAATTACATAAATTACTTGCATATAGCAACCCCCCCCCCCCCAAAAAAAACCCCCAACCAACCTTTT
>NW_027867658.1:0-252 GCF_054177405.1 Leptonychotes weddellii | reverse complement strand
TTTCTGGATGAGAAAACTGAGGCTTAGAGAGAATTAAAAACTTACCCAAACCTCTGCTGCTGCCCAGCATTGGAGCCAGGCTTTGAACTAAAGTTAATCTGATACAATGTTCTTGCTCTCTTAACAATTCTACTAGATGGTTTCTCGGGCTAGCCATCATCTATCATTCATCTATCTATGAATATAATCCTCAAAATGCCCATCAGAATTATGAGTTTTGCCCTATTTTTAATCTTCCTAGAACTTTGCTAT
>NW_027867657.1:0-252 GCF_054177405.1 Leptonychotes weddellii | reverse complement strand
TATGGTTCACATTGTGACTTATCTAATGTTAAATGTTTTGCATGCACCTAAAAAGCCTGAATATTCTGCTGTTTTGGGGTGAAGTAGTTTATAACTATCTGTTAAGTCAAGTTGATTGATAGTGTTGTTCAAATCTTCTATATCCTTAATGATGCTTCATTTACTTGTTTTATCAATTATTGATAGATAATTGATAGGGGGATATTGAAATCCCCAACTGTCATTGTGGATTTGTGATGTTCATCTTGAAGT
>NW_027867656.1:0-252 GCF_054177405.1 Leptonychotes weddellii | reverse complement strand
GAAGCGAGCCAACGGCAAGGAAGGATGGGTGCGGCGGTGGGGTTGGTGCGTGGAGGGCTGCGTGCTCCCCCCTGCTCTTCCGTTCCTGCTGTGTGCCCCAGGCGGACCCGTGCAGCCCCCCAGAACACGAAACCATTCCATCTCACGTGTGAACACATCTTTAATATCAGTGCGTATTAGCATGAATCTTTATTAATATCGGCAATCGTGCGTTAATACTATTTTTACTGACATCAATGCTTTTTAAATATT
>NW_027867655.1:0-252 GCF_054177405.1 Leptonychotes weddellii | reverse complement strand
CCCACATCGGGCTCCCTGCTCGGCGGGAAGACTGCTTTTCCCTCTCCCACTCCCCCTGCTTGCGTTCCTGCTCTCACTATCTCTCTCTGTCAAATAAATAAAATATAAAAAAAAAAAAAGATTAAATCTATCTTTATTTTGAGATTTATATAATAGAAAGTCATGTCATGAATAAACTGGACGGGAAGTCAAGGGCACATAAGAGCAACATGAATAAATTATATCCTCATCCGGGCGCCTGGGTGGCTCAGT
>NW_027867654.1:0-1827 GCF_054177405.1 Leptonychotes weddellii | reverse complement strand
TCTAAAAAAAAAAAAAAAAAAAAGAAAGGAGCTTGGCAGTGACACTCTCGCTGCCCAGGGGGCACATTGCCTCTATAATGGCTTTCTTTCAGTCACCAAAAACAGGTACTAATGCTGGTCTTTCGTGAAAGCAAAGTGGCTGTAACATGAACTTTCAAAAAGCAGGGGATATTTCTAACAAAAGGCTGACACCATTGGGACATTTGTTGTTTGTTTAAAAAGAAGTATGGACTCAGACAATCCCAGTTTCACAATATTAAGGCTCTGGCCTGTCATCTTGATAATTCCTTTGGTCTCATCCTCATGCTCACAAAATGGCTGCTGCAGTTCCAAACACCGCAGTCTAATGAGTCATTTTTTCAAAAACCAAGAAGCAGATAGCTAGCCTGGGTAATGAATGAGTACACCTATATGCCTATCCCCTTTTTCCAATAAAAGGAGGTGTATTAGAAAGGAAAATATTCATCCAGAAACTGCACAGGACACTTTCCTACCTCCCATTAACTAGCACGGGATTACGTAGTGTATTAGAATGGGTTGGGCTAAGCTTTGGTATTTGTTAAATAGACCCTGAAGAAATCTCAGTGGCTTAACACAATACAGGTTTATTTCTTGTTCTCCTCACAATTTTTGTGAGCTGGTGGCCCTCCTTTATCTTGTAGCTATACCCCTGGGGCCATGAGACCACTAAGGTCACCGTAGCAGGGAAAGAGGGAGAAAGGTGAGGGCACTGGCTCTTGATTGCATAAAACTGTGACAGACTCTGTTCACATCCCTGTTGGTTGCACTCAGTCTGGTGGCCCACCTCCTGCAAGGTGGCTGGGAAGGACAATCAGCCCCACAGAGGAAACAATGTGAAGAACACATAGCACTGCGTTCCACTGAAGGCCACCCCAGATGTCAGAGAAGGAGGGGCTTGGGAACAGCTGCTGGGTGGGAATCTGCCACCAGGTTTCATGTCCATCTGTTCCCTCCCCAGGCCGGGAGGTCTGGTTAAAGACACAACAGGGAATGTTCTTTGGGCTTCCATGATTCTTATGACCTCTCTCTTTCATTGCTTTTTCTCTCGGTATTATGATAATTTTTTACTTGGCCTGTTACTCTCTCCCTACATCCACTCCACCCCCAACCAACTGTAAGCTTCTTAAGCTCATAGGTTGGGTTGTCTTCGCTTCCCATCGCTCATGCCCAGACTAGGGTCTGGCACATAGTAGGTGCTGAATAGATGTTTTTAGAACAAGTGCATCAGGGTCTTTAGAAACAATGATATAAACCATTTGACTGTCTTTAAGAAATACCCGGCTTATACCTAAATACCTAAGCTTTAGAATTTCCAGGAGAATCACTGAGGAACGAGAAGTATGATTCAGCCCTTAAACAAACATGGGTGTGAAAGAGATTGCACAGCAGACTTCAAGAATGTAGCCATAAATCAAGTAAATATTTGATCAATGACTTCAACAAATGTAAAACATTTCTTTAAGGGAACTGACTTTTGGAAACCCACTTAGAATACCTTCAGTCTAGCCTTGGCACTTTAACCCTAACTACAACTCCAAGGTGGGAAGTGTTGAAAATCCCTTGAATGCCCAGAGAAGATGTCACAGGGATGGTGGTCGAGGTGGGGGCTAAAAATATAAGGTAGTTTGATATAAACAATTTAAGAAACTTAATTAAGGAAGCCAGATAAGTGAGGCATTTCATCAGCAGGGATTATCACCACCATTATGGTTGAAATATATGAGGACCGGGCGCCTGGGTGGCTCAGTTGGTTAAGCGACTGCCTTCGGCTCAGGTCATGATCCTGGAGTCCCTGGATCGAGTCCC
>NW_027867653.1:0-252 GCF_054177405.1 Leptonychotes weddellii | reverse complement strand
GGGAAGATGAAAACAGTCTTGGAATGGGTGGTAGTGAGGTTCACACGATAATATCAATGTGCTTAATGCCATTGATTCTACACTTAGTGGTTAAAATGGAAAATTTTATCACAAGAAATCCAAGAGTGCCTCACAAGAATTTTTAAACACAAGCAGAAAATAGTGAAACACAATTTGTGTGCCAATCAAGTGCCAATATAGGGAAGACACCAGGGGTGTTCTGTGCTAAGGGAAAGCCTTCTACAACCAGTG
>NW_027867652.1:0-252 GCF_054177405.1 Leptonychotes weddellii | reverse complement strand
TATATACAAGGGTTTATTTCAGGGCTGCCCATTCTAACCCATGGGTCCACACGTCTGTCTTGATGCTAAGACTGTGATGTTTTGATTACTATAGTTTTATAGTAAGTTTTAAAGTCAGTAAGTGTGAGATTTCCACCTTTCTTCTTTTTTTTTTTTAAAGATTTTATTTATTTATTTATTTGAGAGAGAGAGAGAGAGAGAAACAGCATGAGAGGGGAGAGGGTCAGAGGGAGAAGCAGGCTCCCCGCCGAG
>NW_027867651.1:0-252 GCF_054177405.1 Leptonychotes weddellii | reverse complement strand
TGCAGAATTCCCACCAGGATTTTGTACTTGTGGGCATCTCCATCATTATACATACACAAATAGGGCAGCGAGAGACGGGACAGGCACATTCATACTGTGTTGCGGGATCTCCTCCTTGCTTGTGCTGGCTATCTGTACCACCTGACTTTACTTACAAAACACAAGTTCAAGTTTAAATTACCAAGAATTTCAAGGGGCGTGTGGATGGCTCAGTCAGTTAAGCGGCTGACTCTTGGTTTCGGCCCAGGTCAT
>NW_027867650.1:0-252 GCF_054177405.1 Leptonychotes weddellii | reverse complement strand
TAACTGATGCTTTGGGGGAGAGGTCAGGAATAAGAAGAACAAGTTTAGAATTATCTCAGTGGAGGTGATATGTATAGTTGAGGTGAAAATGGATGAATTTGAGAATAAGGAATTGTAGGTGGGAAAGTGCTTCTCTCATAGCATTTACGCTCAGTGTTACTGAGCGAAAGCAAGGTTAACCAGTGAGAAAGTTGGAAAGTCTAAATAGGTCTGTGGAAGGTGAGAGAAATTATCAAGGAAAAGAGGTCTGTC
>NW_027867649.1:0-252 GCF_054177405.1 Leptonychotes weddellii | reverse complement strand
TGGCTGCATAATATTCCATTGTATATATATACCACCTCTTCTTTATCCATTCGTCTGTCAATGGACATCTTGGCTCTTTCCACAGTTTGGCTATTGTGGACATTGCTGCTATAAACATCAGGGTGCATGTACCCCTTAGGATCCCTACATTTGTATCTTTGCCTGCCCCAGTTCTTTATTGTCTCTCAAACCTCTGTGCACGTCCAAGCAGCCTGTTATATTTTTAATAGCTTCTGGTAGGTGAGAATATGC
>NW_027867648.1:0-252 GCF_054177405.1 Leptonychotes weddellii | reverse complement strand
TGACAGATGTCGCAGCCAGATCGCCCTCACATCCTCCCCTGTACTTGGAATAAACCGTAAACACCATTCCATGTGAGATCTGGCGCCTGCCAGGCTCTCTGACTTTATCTCTTGCCATCCCTCCCCTATTCTCCCACCCCGTGAGTCTCTCCTGTAGCACTTAAACACTATTTCTGATTATGTTTTTCTGTTTATTTGTTCAATCTTTCTTTTCCACTGGACAATCAGTGCTTCAGTGACAGTGACTTTATG
>NW_027867647.1:0-252 GCF_054177405.1 Leptonychotes weddellii | reverse complement strand
TAGAACTAATGATGTAATGTATGGGGATTAACATAAGAATAAAAAAAAAAAGAAAAAAAAAAAAAAAGAAGAATATCAGAGTGAATCTAGCAGCTTGGGTACTACATATCCTGTGGAGGAAAAAGGTAAAGCCTCCAGCCTTGCACTGCTAATCTCTGAACTATTATAGGACAGGGAAATAGGCTTCTAATTTGTTTGTTCTGCTCCATTATTTGAGTGTCTTTATATAGCATTTTGGTCTGGTATCTAACC
>NW_027867646.1:0-252 GCF_054177405.1 Leptonychotes weddellii | reverse complement strand
GGGAAAAAAACTGGTTTTCTCCCCCATGGTCTCAAAAAACTTTCACCTACTTTACGTACTTTGAGCCTCCCAACAGGCTTTTGCAGTAGGACAAGCACAGATGACCGTGCCTCTTTACTCTTTACATCTGTAAGATGAGGTGTAGACAGGAAGGGATACTATATACACAGGATCACACAGCAATCCCCGCCCCCCCCCCCCGGAGTGACAGCAGGGCTTGAAGCTTGAGAAATTTGAGGTCTGGTGCTCCCT
>NW_027867645.1:0-252 GCF_054177405.1 Leptonychotes weddellii | reverse complement strand
CGCACCCACCCTAAACCCCCATGGCTTTCCTTACTTCCACTAGAATCTTCTACCTTCTCATTTTGTGTCTTATCTTTTCTAGATTGCTAGCTGCACGATATGGTATCAATTTTGCTCAATCTCTTATTACCAGCATGCAGCAGCACCCGGACTAAATATTTATTACAAGAATAAATAATATTTTATTGCCCTCATTTGTTCGCTAGATTTTTCTCAAACCACAGCTGCCTAAAGGCAAGAATTGGGTCTTAT
>NW_027867644.1:0-252 GCF_054177405.1 Leptonychotes weddellii | reverse complement strand
TAGCATAGCAATGGTTTAATGTTAGCTTTAAAAACTTAATGGCAATTTTTAAGTCTATTTGAAAGTAATCCTAAATTCACTCAGATGGAGCTGTCAACTAGTGAGCAGATTTGTGTCAACAAGAAATTCATAAATAATTATTCATAAAACAAAATGGGAGCCATACAGAGAAACATTTTAAAACACATCCTGAGTGCTTCTTTTGCAACTGTGGTTATCACAATAAATAAATTAAGCATGTAATAAAATGCT
>NW_027867643.1:0-1828 GCF_054177405.1 Leptonychotes weddellii | reverse complement strand
CCAAAACAGATGCACATTTTCTTTCTTTGCTTTAATCCTAAATCACAGCATATTCCATATATTGTGGTTTTGGCAGATTTTTAGCCTGAATAATTTGAATATTATATATACACACACAAATACACCTATATACCCACACCCACTAACACCCACATACACATATTTTTTTCCCCCAACTCTTCTCTAAACTTAAGCTTGTAGTGTTCAAAAATTTCTGGTTTTCCCCTCTCCCTTATCTTCTACATTGTGGTCTTTTCCTTTGGGGATGTAATAGTGGAACTACCTAGCAATTTGGAAAGTCCCTATCAACGTGTGCTGAAATTGATGTACAATTACATGATTGCTTGTTGAGAAGAAACTTATGGGATTATTAAACCATCATTTTGAAGCTGACTGGGATTTTAAAATTTGTCACTTCAATTGGCAGTTTCTGGTACTGTTAAAGAAACAGGCTGATTTATTTAACGATATCTGTTAACACAAAACAGGAGTTACTTTTGCACTGAACTTCTTTGTTCCTAAGTTGTTGGTCTTCATTTTTAAACAACAGGTGATTTTAGTTTATCATTGCTACAGTCAAAGAGAAAGTTTTTAGGTGAGTTTTTAAAAATTTTTTGAGTATAGTTGACATACAGTTTTACAATAGTCTCAGATACATAGCATAGTGATTCAGCATCTCTATATGCTATGCTCACTGCAAGGGTGGCTGCCATCTGCCACCATACAGTGATATAATACCATTGACTGTATGCCCTATGGTGTGCTTTTCATTCCAGTGACTTAATCATTCCATCTTAAGCCTGTATCTCCCACTCGCCTTCATCCACTTTGCCCATTCCTCCACCCCCCTTCCATCTGGCAGTCATCAGTTCTCTGTAATTATAGGTCTGATTCTGTTTTTTGTTTAGTCATTTGATTCATTTATGACATTCCACACATGAATTAAATCATTAGGGCATTTGTCTAAGTCTGACTTATTTCATTTAGCATGATACCCTTTAGGTCCATCCATGTTATCACAAATGGCAAGATTTCATCCTTTTTTATGGCTGCATAATATTCGTGTGTGTGTGTGTGTGTGTGTGTATGAGAGATCTATGTTTATCAGGGATATTGGTCTGTAGTTTTTGTGTGTGTGGTAGTTTTGACTGGTTTTGGTGTCAGGGTATTGCTGACTTTGTACGATGTATTTGGAAGCTTTCCCTGCTCTTTTTTCATTATATGCTCTAGCTCCATCCATATTGTTGCAAATGGCAAGGTTTCATTCTTTTTTATGGCTGAATAATATTTTATTGTATTTATACACACCACATTTTTTCTTTATCCATCTATCAGTGGACACTTGAGATGCTTCCATAGTTTGGCTATTGTAAATAATGCTACAATAAACATAGGGATGCATATATGCCTTCGAATTACTGTTTTTGTATTCTTTGGGTAAATACCCAGTAGTGTGATTACTGGATCATAGGTTAGTTCTATTTTTAATGTTTTTAGGAACTTCCATATTGTTTTCCACAGTGTCTACACCAGTTTGCATTCACATCAGCAGTGCACACAAGGGTTCCTTTTTCTCTACATCCTCACCAACACTTGTTTCCTGAGTTTTTGATTTTAGCTATCCTGACAGGTGTGAGGTGATATCACATTGTGGTTTTGATTTGCATTTCCCTCCTGAGTGATAATGAACATCTTTTCATGTATCCGTTCACCATCTACATGTCTTTGCAGAAATGTCTGTTCATGGCTACTGCCCATTTTTTCATTGGATTATTTGGGGGTTTTATGTGTTGAGTAGTATAAGTTCTTTATATATTTTAGATATTAA
>NW_027867642.1:0-252 GCF_054177405.1 Leptonychotes weddellii | reverse complement strand
GTTGGCTAACTGAATTTAAATTAAAAAAATCAGATACAGGTTTAACATAATTCCTATCAAAATGCAGGTGAGTTTTTTTTTTTTTTAATTTTTTTTATTGTTATGTTAATCCCCATACATTACATCATTAGTTCTAGATGAAGTGTTCCATGATTCATTGTTCGTGCACAACACCCAGTGCTCCATGCAGAACGTGCCCTCCTCAATACCCACCACCAGGCCAACCCATCCTCCCACCCCCCTCCCCTCTAG
>NW_027867641.1:0-252 GCF_054177405.1 Leptonychotes weddellii | reverse complement strand
TTTTAAAAGTCTTCCAGATGAAGGATTCCCATGGGTGTGGATGCATTTGTGCCGTGGATGTCAGAGGGGAACAGAGGCCAGAGAACGGCTCCCTGGAAAGTTGCCATTTGAGCAAAGATTTGCGAGAGGCGATGGTGTGAAGTCTGGATACTTGGGGGAAGAGCTCCCCAGCAGAGAGAGCATCAGGTGGAAGCACAGACACCAGCATGACCTGTTTTAGGACCATGGAGGATTCCAGAATGCAGGGAGGGA
>NW_027867640.1:0-252 GCF_054177405.1 Leptonychotes weddellii | reverse complement strand
TTATGGCCAAATAAGATTCGATTGTACAAACATACCACATTTTGTTTATCCATTTTTTTCTCTTAAAAAATTTTTTATTGAGGTAAATTAACATTTTCCATTATATTAGTTTCAAGTGTATATAAATAATGATTTGATATTTTTGTACATATTGTGAAATGATCACCACAATCATTCTAGTTCCATCCATCACCACACATAGTTACAAATTTTCTTGTGATGTAGCCTTTCTTCTTCATTCAAGTTACATTT
>NW_027867639.1:0-252 GCF_054177405.1 Leptonychotes weddellii | reverse complement strand
CTCCAGCCCCCTCCGGCCCCCTCCACCAGCTGACGGACCCTGCCTCACTGGCCATAGCATGTGCTGCTGAGATGGAAAGCTAACAGTTCTAGTCATTTCAAAACCTGATCGTTGCTGGTGCCATATTATTCTCATTCGTATTGCAACTAAAGAAGTTTTCTGCAAAACGGATTATGTTCCCCATATGCTAGGCTAGCACATGGCTGACCAGAATAAATGCCCCAGAGGCACTGTGTGTTTGCTTTAGCAGCT
>NW_027867638.1:0-252 GCF_054177405.1 Leptonychotes weddellii | reverse complement strand
TATCACAGGTAGTTAGCTTTGTTCTTGACTACTTATATTACTTAATTTTTGCAGTAATTAATTTTAAAATAAATTTATTAACTTTCAAAAAGTAATGTAAGTTCCATTTCTGGGCTCTCTATTCTGTTCCATTGATCTATGTGTCTGTTTTTGTGCCAGTACCATGCTGTCTTGATGATGACAGCTTTGTAATAGAGCTGGAAGTCCGGAATTGTAATGCCACCGGCTTTGCTTTTCTTTTTCAACATTCCT
>NW_027867637.1:0-252 GCF_054177405.1 Leptonychotes weddellii | reverse complement strand
TTTTTTTAAAGATTTTATTTATTTATTTATTTGTCAGAGAGAGAGAGCACAAGCAGGGGGAGCAGAGGGAGAGGGAGAAGCAGACTCCTCACTGAGCAGGGAGCCTGACGTGGGGCTCAATCCCAGGACCCTGGGATCATGACCCGAGCCGAAGGCAGACAGATGCTTAACCGACTGAGCCCCAGAGCTGTGATTTTTTAATGGCGTGTGTCTGCTTGCCCACATGGGCCTTTGGGGGAATTAGTAAATGAC